>NW_022684833.1:540436-541824 GCF_011630105.1 Anneissia japonica
TTTGCGTTCTGTTAGGACAAATGCTCGTTTGGATAGCGTCATGATGCTTGGAATACATCGCGATAGGGGAAGCAACCTCGACCTTGACATCGTAGTTGACAGATTTCGTGTAAAATTTCCATAATGTAAAATTCCACTTAAAAAAAGAGGATTTGTAAGGAAATTAGGGCCCGTTTATACAACACACCAATATCCGCATTCTCAGCCCGCCAAAGTTATGTGTGTAGTATAAACGCCGTCGGATTGCGTGTAATTACATTACCATCTGGCAAAGAGGCTACTTGACGAACCTGTCTCTTATACACATCGGCCAAATTTGGCCGGTTCGCGACCTTGCGAAGCCTACTTGGCACCCTCAGGCTATTGTTTGACCTCTCGTAAACACAGCGAGCGGTAATTAATCAACTGGATGGGGTGGCTCTAACAAGACAGTTTATTCGCTGCATTTTCAAGCGTTGCTGGATAGATTCCGAGAAATCAATAACTGATAAAAATGCTTACTGGTATCGCGGGGCGTTTGAAATTATTACATAATAGATTATGATTATTTCTTTGTAATTACCGCTCTCTCAGAATGCACGGCGAAAACAAGCGCAGATTGTCATTCTTTGCTTTTATTTTGACAAGCTCGGACGTGTGTAGGCCTACAAATTATTATGAACTGGACCGACGGTGCGACCCGTGCCTTAATAAATATTTGGGGGGAGGAGAACATCCAACAGGGGCTAGATGGAACTCGGCGAAATGCGTCCATATACGCAGAAATAGCCAAAAAATTAAAGGATATATATAAATATAAAAGACAATCGATTAACAACAGTAAACTATCCACTCCTTCAAAACAAACCGCGCGAATTGAGCGGAAGTACGATCTGACCCTGTATCCCAGAACACATTGCGCTATATGATACCTGTCTCTTATACACATCTAGTGTAATGGTGTGTTGTATAAACGCCGACGTTTGGAGGATCGTCTCGGCTAGCGTAAACACATTCAAGGACGTGAATCCGTGTTCGTATTTAGTGTGTAGTATAAACACAGCCTTAGATGGTTGCATTGCAAACTCTTTGTTTCTTGTTTTATTCAAAATGTTTTGGTTTTTGAAGCTGAAAAACATAGCCTACATGAAGTCATATTATAGTAGCTCGATGCCTATCAAATAAGTAATAAAAAATTCGTGGCTGCCTGGAACCCCACCGCAGTGGCATAAGCAAGAATTTAGTCCAATGAAACTTGTTTATCATCTTGATACCTTCCGACGAAAATATCACTGAAAAAATAGATAAAACGACAGTTGAATGACCAACAAAGACAACTGAAGACAATAGGTTGTCATTAGAAGTTATTTAGTATAACTTTATTCGGAAAATTAATCCCAAAATCGAAT
>NW_022684833.1:541848-544727 GCF_011630105.1 Anneissia japonica
TTGCCGTCCCCGGCGTTGTCAGTGACGTCGTATGATTTGTGTGCGATTTTTACCAATTAACCCCTAAGTAAAAAACAGTTGAGCCATGTAGTACCTTGCAAATCAATCCAGAAGCCTCGTAGTTAGTTGATTGTTTATTGGTAGCGTCCTCGCTGCCACTAAAATAGTTTTTTGGCAGTTGCGTCCCCGGTGACATAGTGAGTGCATGATGAAGGCTGGTTACAATTTGGTGGTAGTATTTTCATTCATCTGGCCATGTAAGTCAGTGGCGTATCTAGATGTCTTTAAATGGGGTGGGGGATGATTGGGGGCGAAGCTGAAGTGGTGGGGGGCTCGATGATCAGTTGAGGGGCGCTAATTCGCAAAATAAGGTGATTTTAGGTGATGTTTAACTACTTGACCGTGATTAGAAACCAGTGTCAGTATAATAGGTACGGTAAGCATGTGGTTAACTTAAGCAAGAATTTAGTCCAATGAAACTGTTTATAATCTTGATACCTTCCGACGAAAATTGACCCTACCGGCGTCCCCACGGTGTCTCCACCCATCGTTTTAACGTGACGTTGTTATGTGGGTGTTTTATAGGTTATAGAGAATAGTAATATCACCGAAAAAATAGATAAAATGACAGTTGATTGACCAACAAAGACAATTGAAGTCATTAGAAGTTATTTAGTATAACTTTATTCGGAAAATTAATCTCAAGATCGAGTTGCCGTCCCCGGCGTTGTCAGTGACGTCGTATGATTTGTGTGCTATTTTTACCAATTAACCCTAAAGTAAAATATAGTTCAGCCATGTAGTACCTTGGAAATCAACCCAGAAACCCGGTAGTTTGTTGATTGTTTATTGGTAGCGTCCTTTCGCTGCCAAGTTTTTTGGCAGTTGCTTCCCATTGACATCCCCTTTTCAAATGTTAAAAAATAACCAACATAACTTTTAAGTATTAAAGTGCCATTCTCCAACTTTATCTCATGCAGCCTCAAACATGACGGGGCTCAGGTGGATATAGTAATTTTCCTAGTTTTTATGTAGGACATTGCCATTTTCCGGCATCAAAATTCGCCAATTTTTAACATTTTCTCACCTCCATGATGGGGATAGGCCTTTGTGGATATAGTACTTTTTGTTGTTTTTATGTATTTGCCATTTTCCTGCATCTAAAAGTCTCTAATTCTTAAAATGATGGATTAAAATTTTCATAAATTTTAAGTATCCGAATTTTGTTTGGGGCATCTATAAAGTATTAAATTCTTGTAATTGACTCATCTGCGCCCCAAAACCATGGTGGGGCTCAGGTGGATATCGTAACTTTTGTACTATTCAAGTGCCTTTTTGTGCATCTAACGAGTCTCAACTTCTCAAAATGTTCTCACATGAGCCGCAACCATAGTTGCCATTCGTTTTGTTGTTCATGTAAATGTCTGATAGGTTATTACTTTAAAACAATGCTAAAAACACAGTGTCAATACGAACATTTACACATGTAAGACTGAGCTTTTTTAAGAATTAAGGTGGAATTATAAGTGGTTATGTGACGTTTGTCATGCACTGTATTATGCGCTATAGAAATGGAAGACCATAATGTAATGGGAATGAACGTCTCTGGCTAGTGTGGATTTAAACAATGTCCTAATGACAATGTTCAAAATAAATGTAAATCAAATAAATATGACTGTTGGGGTGAGAGGGGGTGTATCTTTTTAGTTAGGCAGTTATATACTGTCTTTATGTCTAAACAAACTTTAATTTTAACACCGGGTCTCCATTTTAAAAGCTCCTAAGAGTTTCGTGGAGGTCCTTTTCTCTCTCTGTTTTTGAATATGTATGATTGAGTTTACTTTGTCATGAATTGCAAAGAACATGAATAAAGAAATAAAATCAAAAATGTAAAAAATATGTCTATATGCGTACAACAACCAGATTATAGAATTTACTAATAGATCAATAACTTTCCAATGATAACCACATGAACTACATTACTCCACCAAATTTTAGAAACAATAGCAGTATTGTAAAAATAAACGGCATCATACTTTTTATGTTAATCATCTATATATTTTGGCACACAATGATCATACAGTGCTCCTATCATTCCTATCATTATCAAAATCGAACGCACAATGAACAGATCATAATTATGCCTATACAAAAAAAAAATCATTAGATCATCACTCCAGCCCGCTTCAACAAAATTGGGAAATATTGATGCGGAAATTTAAAAAAAAAAATGTTTCTTTTCCTTGGCCGCATCATTTTTTCAACAACATAAAAGGACAATAAAATTTTGTGATTGGAAATACGTTTTCTTTAAAAAAACAATAAAAATTCTAATAATCTAACAATTTATTCAGTGCCCTAAATTGGCTATAGTGGGACAGAGTGATAAATTATAAATATCTTTTAATATTTTCCAAGGTAATGCTATTCTTTCTTATTGTGTCCAATGGTTGCCAAATTGGCTATAGTGGGACACAGTGATGAAGTACAACTGTCCTCTTTAATATTTTCTAAGTTAATCATTTTCTTTTTCATTGTGTTCAGTGACTGCTAAGAGCACATAGAAAAAATTATTAGATTATCACTCTTTAAAAGAAAATAAACGGTGAGGGAGGGCGTTTTTTGTTTTGTTTTTTGTTTTTTTAAAAATCCGAACAATTGATTATTTCGCTTTTGTTTTAATTGATGAGGGAGGGACTGTTTATATTTGGCTAGTAATAATAAATATTGTATAAAAACTGGATTAAATTTTATAGTTTTTTAAAGAAATGTATCTGAAGTCACAGATTTGCATTGTGTTATGCTGTTAAAATAATTGATGCGGCAAAAAAAAAAAAAAAAAAAAAAAAAATTATTCCCGCATCAATATTTCCCGAATT
>NW_022684833.1:545132-545789 GCF_011630105.1 Anneissia japonica
CAACTTTAATTGTGTAATTGTTAATCACCATAGGAATTTAAATTATTTTTACGTATGTAGGTGTGTCAGAAGTTGCACAAATGAATGGTGTAGTAGTGTGAGACAGGGGCGGTTTTGCCACTATTTTAAAAATGTCAATGCATATTAATGTTATAAGGCTACTCATTTATCTATTCTGGAACTGTTGTGTGCCCCCCTCCCCCTTTGAAAAATGTTGGATCCGCCCCTGTGACAAGTATCAACAGTACAGTAATAATGACATCATACCAATTTTCTTCTGAAGTTCAAAACCCACTGTTTTTTTTTAAACTTGTGGAAAGGATAACATTGACTAAGTTAGTATAATTTAAGATATATTATTATTTTTATGAATGTGGGTATGTTTGTTTGTTTATTTATATATTTACTCTAAGATAGAGATGGCAGGCTATAAAGGAAATTCCTATTCCCAATAGGATTCACTTACCATATACACTCAGAACAAATAGAACTTTATTATTTGTTAACCTAAAAATCCATTAAATACGATTTGCTATACATAAGGCTATAGGCGTCTTCCCCGTCCTCCCCGGAACCGACTGGGGCTTTCCCCTGCCTCCCAGGCAAAGCTTGAGCAAATTGTTAGCTCAAAAATAGAAATAATAGAAATTTTAAAGT
>NW_022684833.1:545866-550817 GCF_011630105.1 Anneissia japonica
AAAAAATCCGCTCGAATTCGCTCGAATTGGCCTTCGCTCGAAGTGGCATCCGCTCGAATTGACTGGTTCCCAGGCTGGGACATGAAAGGTTGTTGTTTGTTGTTATTTCGCAATTCGTGACGTCATCAAAGAGTGCAATACATTCAATCAATCCCGTAACATGATTGGTCTATTTTTTTCTAATTTGCATAATGAATTTTTCCCACAATTTTGTCTATTTAAAAAAAAGTGTGTAAGTTATGGAGATGGTAACAATCATAAATCGATTATAAAAATAAACAAAAAATAAACCCTCTTGGCCCACGGCCCATTTTTTTTACACCATGACCATGCGTAATATTAACCTGCAGTGTATATATACGAAGAATTTTTTCTAGTAAAATTAGAGTTGACTAACTGGTACTTGGTTTGGTACTAAGTTTATCGCATTTATGGCTTAGGGGCCGCGGTTTACCTCCCTCCGTTTAGCCATGCTGGATCAGGAGTAGTAAACTCAGCGATCGTGGGTTCGATTCCCACACGAGCCAGTTTTTTAAATTTTTTTTAAGGCAGTTTAGTTGATGGTGGGTAATGATAGCAAACCTGGAGGTTGTGTGCTCGATTCCCACACGAACAATTTTTTTTTTTTTTTTTTTTTTTTTTTTTTTTTTTTTTTTTTTTTTTTTGCGGGCGTAATTCCTAGACAGGATTGTTCATTCAATTCATATTGAAATTAGTGTTTTGATGATGATTTTTTCTTTCATTCAATGGGAATTCATATATTTTATATTTTTGTTATTATTTGTCTCTTTCTATGTGTATATGTTTTTCTCCAACCTGCTAGTGGAGGTTCTTATCTCTGTTGGTTGAGAATTAAATAAATAAAAATAAAATAAAAAGAAGAATCTATGAATATTCAGCTTTCCGTTTACTGGATCCGCCACTGATTATAGCTCTGGAGTTGATTCATATTGAAATTAGTGTTTTGATGATGATTTTTTCTTTCATTCAATGGGAATTCATATATTTTATATTTTTGCTATTATTTGTCTCTTTCTATGTGTATATGTTTTTCTCCAACCTGCTAGTGGAGGTTCTTATCTCTGTTGGTTGAGAATTAAATAAATAAAAATAAAATAAAAAGAAGAATCTATGAATATTCAGCTTTCCGTTTACTGGATCCGCCACTGATTATAGCTCTGGAGTTGGAACATGACCGAATCCGTTTTGGTATACCAAATATACCTCCTCAAACAGAATGATTGTGTTTAAAAACGGATATAATAATTAGACTTTATGCACTCTTTTCCAAATACAGGTCTTAATCATCGCATTCCTGATGATGACATAATTAATGTCGAAATATTGAATCCCAACACGATGGCGTGTATTTCAATACTTGGAGTATGTATTATACTTTCAGGTCTTAATTACTGTTTTTATATGCTGCCATCACTCATGCATCCACAACAGACGCTAGGGGCGTTTGCCCCATACAGCGGATTGGGCGTCACGCTGACTCGCGTGTATTAAGAATAGCAGTGGACTCTCTTCTGTTATATACTCTTTGCTTGTATGAAATAAATCTCTGGCGCGGTGGTAATAAAACTAGTGTGGTCTTCCACTCACTCTCGGCCAATCAAAAGTTTCAAATGAAACTTGATATAGGCTTACTTGTACAACCGTCTTCTTATTCACACTTCTTCATATACTCGCAAGGACGTCCGAACGTAATGTCGAAACTACATAACATAATGTGCAAACCACACAACATGATGAGCAAACCACTAGTAACATAATGAGCAAACCACATAACATCATGACCAAACTAAATAACATCATGACCAAACCACATAACATAATGAGAAACCACATAACATCATGACCAAACCACATAACATAATGACCAAACCACATAACGTCATGGCGATTGTACATAATAGAGTGTTTGCACATAACCGAAGATACTAACGGCGTTCCATATCGCGACGCCAGTATTCTGTTCATCTGTTCAATATTTGGACAATGTATTCCTAGAAAGACGTAATTCCTAACATTTAAGGCTTTCTTTGATTTTCCAAAATAAATATTTACTTTTTTGTTAATGTATGTTGGTGACTATGCAGTTACTAATGCATATTAACAAAGAAATAAATATTTAATTGTGACTATTGTAGTCACCAAACCGTAATTTCTTGATTATTATTGTTCAAATTTATTAGCTCATCATCAACACAAATTCGATTAAAAAAAAAAAAAAAAAAAAAAAAAACATCAACAGGACATTTGACGAGAGTAGGACCAAAGAAAACACTGCTGACTCAATATCGTATCCACACAATATTCAAAGTAACGATTGAGCAATTGATCTAAAATTAAACAAATTATACCGGACTAAAAGCGAATATTGATATATTTATCAATCTAGGCCTATTTCTAGTAAACTTTACAGCTTGGTCCTAAGTCACCCTCTAGTCGCGCGAGTCTCCCGGAAATCGGGATTCCCTCCCACAAGCAATCATGAATCTCAAGGAAATTAACCCATCTCCTGCAAATTTATTATATCTGCTTGTTTTTATTACTTCTTCCAACTTACGACCTGTTCTCCCTGCAGATGTGTCATGGTCAGGGTCAACGTACATTTGACGTCCGCCCTCTATCGGCTGTTAACTTTATAAACGCCATAGTTTATAACCCCAACAGTCTCACGACGCCAGTATTCTGAGTTTTTATCTATTCAATATTTGGACAACTGTATTCTTATAGGAAAGTCATAAACATTCAAGGCTTTCTTTGATTTAAAATAAGATAATATTTATTTTCTTTTGTTAATATATATTGGTTAGGCCTACTTACAATTCTAGAATATAGTATCAAGAATTGAAACGCGTTATAATTCTATGATTATCTCACATTTATATAATTCAGCATCTTTATTATTATTAATATTATTATTATTATTATTATTATTATTATTATTATTATCATTTGGGTTGTAATTGGAGTCACTGATCGTTCTGCTCCTCGAATACCGTGTACCCTCGCATGAAAGTTAGGCGGGATAAGAGACAATGTATCCGATATGTCGGTACTGGTGCTGCACTGTGACTGCGGCGGGTCCCTAGGGGCCTGCCAAAATTTCCAAATTCAAATTATTTGGAATTGGACAAAAAAAAGAATTTAAAAACAATGATAATGATGATACTTTAATCATGCGGGTATAATATTTAATCTATGTATCATGATTTTAAATTTATCTCTCTATTTGCATAAAGCAGCAGGAGGTCTTCCATTCACCCTGGGTGCTCATTTCACATGCTATGATTTCTTGTTTATATTGCAATACCATAACTGAATCAGATTTTCCAATAATGCAGATAATTATTTATGATGGTATTGACAGAATTTATAAATAGAATATGTATTTATAACCTTAACATTAAAATATCAATCGAAAATGTAGACCCAAGTAGAAGAACATTATCTAAAAATAGGCCTATGAATGGAATCAAACAGTTGGGAGCTGTATTCTAGTAGTAATGAGTTTATTTTAGGTACAATAAGTACTTAATAGGTAAATACAAGGGCGCTAATTTTCCAATCCTTTTCCAGCTCACTTCATAAGGCTACCACCCAATATCGGCAAGACCTACCGTCGTACTACTAAGACCAGAGAAATTTGTGGAAGGGAATATTTGTGCCAAAGAATTTGGCCTAAGTATGCGCAATAAAAGACTAAAATAATTATTAGAATATTCGTACTTTTGGTTGAGCATCGTAAAAATATAAATAGTTTACCAGCAATATTGACAGTTAATTATATCAAATCGTAATTTTCATTTATCAGTAAGACCCCCGAAAAGACATAAATGGGCCAATATATTTTATTATGCAGAAACGATATATGGCCTATATATTATGTATAATATTCACATAATTTTAATTATTATTTCTGCTGAGACCAATTAGCTTTTATACCTTAACAAGTGTCCAACTGGCCTATGTGTTGTCCATAGGCTACCGGTAATTTGTATGAAAGAGTTCGGGGTGAGGAATGGATTTGTACCTATACCCGTTGGTCTAACGGTATGATTGTCCTCCCGATCTGAGAGACTGCAGGTTCGAATCCTGTTACACCTTTTTTCTTACAACTCAAAAAGGAACTTTTCGTTAAAGGGCTACTATAGATACGATAATTAAATCTTATGATCCTATCTGAGCACTGTTATTATTACCGTACTTATCTAATTTGTTTATAAATATCGATATATAATTTTATATACATATATAGGCCTATATATATAATCTAGGTTACAATTTGTTGAAATTCTGTAGAGAATCTGATAATAAATAAATACAGCAATGCAGTTGACCTATATCTTCTTTCAGGCATAAAACGCAATGATTTATAGAATTATTGAAATTATAACGTTATCAGCAATTAATAAGAAGCCGAAAATTAAATATGGGAATTGCTCGATGGCAATCATACTCGTATCGTCGGCGGTCGTTTGATGGCATTGGTGATGAAGTGAATTTTACGTATGTCAGTGCGCTGTATGATGATGATTTGTGCTGTTGTCTGTGTTTGATGATGTGTGTGTGTGCGCTCTATTACTATCTTGAATTACGAAAATTGTCTCCGGTATTACAAATCAATAGCGATGTCTTTTGAGCACTTGTTTTAGTTAGATTTTTTTTCCCTAAAAATACTACTATTAATAAATATTTTTTGGGTCACCTGATTTAAATAATAATAATAATAATAATAATGAATATTAATAATAATAATAATGATAATAATAACACACAACTGCGCTGATTACTAGCCGCAATATTATGGAATAACAATATAATTTAATTTAATAATTTAATTTGGTGTTCAATGTGTTCCATATGTGTTTGATCCAATGACCGGGGTAGTAATGTGAAGCGCTTAGAGGCTTTGTTAAGGCATTAAGCGCTATATAAG
>NW_022684833.1:550827-560750 GCF_011630105.1 Anneissia japonica
TATTATTATTATTATTATTATTATTATTATTATTATTATTATTATTATTATTATTATAGTAATAAAAATAATAGTAATAGTAATAATAATAATAATAATAATAATAATAATAATAATAATAATAATATTAATAATAATAATATATTTTATAATAAGCCTAGTCTATTTTTAGTATTTTTGTATTTTTTTACAAATTCTTGCAATACTTTTAAAAAACATAATGATTTTAAACATAATGGTTTTGAATGTGGAGAACGATAAAGAAAAAAACATTCTATACATAATGATCTAATTAAAAATATACACTGCTTTTGAAAAAGAACGTGGATACGTTTCTCCAAGAATATGAGCACAAAAATATAGGGCACGAAAAGTTAACATGCGCAAACTAAATGCGAGAACATTTTTTCGAAGTTTTTTTTCAGCGATTACCACGATTTATTTGAATGTGATGATAGTGTTTTTGATTGATTGATAATTATTAGGTCTACTATATACCAATTAAAATTATCGATAAAGTACTAGTGGCTTTGTTCTGCGAAGTAATTTAACAAAGTATGACCAACAATTTAAAGTTATGATCCATACTGCAGCCTTGTAGACTCACGTACTCAAAAGGAACACCAGTTTCATAGCCCAACATTGACGTTGGCTGCCGGTGAGTCAGGCAGTCAAATATTGAGCGGTTTGCTGCGTAATTCTTTCCGCATGATTTTCGCCGGTTATGGCTCATTAGCCGTAACTGTTAAAAGCAAACGCGGTAATCAACTGGTCATCTCTCGCACAACAATTGGCGCGGCGATGGAGAATTAATCGCGCCTTATTCATGATTTCAATTCAACTTTAACCATTGATTTCTCGCACCTTTTGTCCGCTCCGAGGGATATGATAAGGAAGGACTAACGTGTGTTGAATTGGAATCAAGACGCGATCCACTTAAATTTGCAATTGTTTAATCGAGGAGAGAATCGATGCAATGAATCTATAAAAAACACATATTTGTTATTATTTATAGGAACTAACACGCTAATATATTCTAAATAGGGCGCATTCATTTGTTAACAGCTTGATGCAGCTGGCTTTGGCCAGTAACCTGTAGTGTATACCTAGGCTTAATAACCATCGACTTACCAGAAGTCACGGCTCAGTCGCTCTAGGCTCAACCGCGCTAGCTTTGGCCAACCTCGGGAGTGTTGCTTACAAACACATTTTAATTACGGACGGATTTAAGTGGATAGGATATCAAACATGATGTCTTAATTATGCATATCCTTTGTCAATGAAAGAAAACAAAAGCCGAAATTGAAATAGATATGAAGGTTATATAGTAGGCTAATCAAGCCTATTGCCTTCAAAATTAATGTACTGCGCATGACGTAAGGTAATCACAGAACACAAACTTATAAATGTAGAAGGAAATATTGCTAACAATTAACTCAGAGTAGAGTGTGTTAATATTAATTTGATTAATGATTATTTAATATTTATATTATACATTAATGTTAATAGAATATTTAATTTGGAAACTATTTTAAAAATCCCAAAATTCATATCATGATCATGTTTGTACGCGTCTCCCTTTGAGTACTAGATTTTCACTATCCTCTTGATAAAAAAAAATATATATTTTTATATTTGCTGATTATTTGGCTCCCTCGATGTACTACTTTTTATAGTATGAGGATGCAGCTGATACATAATAATTATCATCCATCACGACCAATGAATATCGAAGGGCTCAGGATATTTATATTGTTGCACATGGTTATGAATGATACGTACTTGAAATATGATTTTTTTTATCATTATTTTAGTTGACACTTTCACTCTGACAAGAGACGAGTGAAATCGAAATAGTGGCCATTGTCGCCCAAAAATCACCCCCAAAATCGTTATAGAAATATGTATATGTGACTTCAGATGATGAAATAATCATATTTATAATCGATGCTAGTCAATGTCATTTTATATTTCGCCATTGCTTCATTGGTAGTACATCAATACCGTGTTATACTTAATTATAATATAATTATCTACCTGGGAATTCAAGCGATCTCCACACCTGTTATCACATTTGATTAGATCGCGCTTATATTATGTTGATAATAGATTTCCCGATTAATGATGTTTAATAATCCATTTTAAACAATCATTTCAAAGATGTAAACAGTTATAAGTCCTTGCTAAACCAACTTAATAATCCACCAGCCACTTGACGCTATGTCCCCCCAATGGCGTATTGATTTTGTTATGAAGTGTGCGTAACTTGTCCCCAGTGGGTGTTTGGTTTACAGTTTACAAAATCGTAACTTACCCCTCCGCGCGTGTGGTTCTCGTGTCGCGTGGCGTGTAACACGCGACCACGATTGATTTTTTTAGGATGATTTTTTCAGTCGTATAATTTCATTTTCAGTTTGGATTCACACAAAGAGGGAGAAAGTTTTGCTTGAATGCAAGTTACAGGTGACGTGTTAGTTGCTGTGTATGTTTCTCTAAAAACCTCTAGTAAATAAAGCAATCATTATTCTGTCCAAGTTGAGCGGAAGGGAAAGCAAGAAATGTGTATTGCATTATCAATTCACACATCGATTGAGGAGACAAGAACGGTGACTGTTCAAAACAATACGCCGTAAATCATAACAAGACAATCATCGCTAATTTGTTTAGTTTCTCAATTAATATGGTTAGTTGAATTAGTTGGAATAAATATTACGCCAGTATTTTTGGCTTATTATGCTATAATAGGCCTAATAATTGTAATTATTTCTTTTTTATCATTAAAAGTAATATAAATAATTATATCTATTTTATATTATTATAGTTATTAATGTTAATAGGTTATTAATAATAGGCCTAATAAATTACAAGATATAATAATAATAAAATTAATGTTAATAATACAATAATTATAAATTGATTGGTTGATACTATCTTTCTACCAATACTAAAATATAATTTAAAAACAATTCTGCAAAGGCTCAAAATGAAAGCACACAACTCTCTCTAGTTTGCTTGAAATCGGTAATAATATAATTATATTTATGATGATTACTGAAGTTAATAATGGTAATAATGATAATAATGATAATAATAATGATGATAATAATAATAATAATAATAATAATAATAATAATAATAAAATAATGTTATAATGTTTGTTATTATGCCTTTTTAACATTATCATTTAATCCATTATTTTCTATTATCTTTAATTAACACCATTGGAAGCGTATATCATTATTTGTGCCATACGTTGGTTGTAGAGTGTCAGAAATTACAGAGCTACGAGAAGAAAATATGCTTTATTGAATTTATTCCAATCGTAGTTACAAACGAATCGAATTACTTGAATTTACTTTAATTCTAACATGATTAAATCTCGAGATCAACGTTAAAGAGAATGAATAGCATTACGAGTATATATAGGGAAGCATCGGTTTAATCTTACTATATTTCCTCCATGGTTTAATCTAACCTCAGACCCTATATACGAACGGATTGGAAGCGAAGCTTTTTATTCGAACCAAACTTATTAAAATAATAAATTATGTAATGGTAAAATATGAGAATAAATAAAAGTGGGATAACCCCACAAAAGACAAAACAACTTGAGATACGGATTTAAACAATCAATTTTTCACTTATGTACATAAACCTATTTGTATTGCAAAATCCTTATATTGATTATTAATTATAAATTTAAGAATTATTATCCGTCTCTTAATTAGCTGGGAAACAATTTCTCGTTATATAACTTCCAATTGAACACTAATCACTTGCTTAAATGTACAAAGTACAGCATTTCAAATATTGAATTTTGATGTTGGAACGCACAGTATTTATAAGTATGTGAAATTTTATATGACTAACGAAACAAACGATATAACTTGGATTACGCAAATAAAGTTTTGGAATAACAATAAATTATTGATTGTTGATGATTTACCGAGAGATTGTAACTCGATAAAATACACTTATTGACTGCATTAGTTGTTATTGCTTAACGTCCTTGCTGCTTTTATCAATCCGGATAAAGGGGATAACAGAATATTTCAGTTAAAAAATAAAAAAAAAATAAAAAAAACGGAAAAAGTACAAAGAACAAAATAATCTGCATGAACTGTTTTTCGAAGTACACTTATTTCCACTGGGTCTTCAAGACAAAGATAAAAAAAATGACAAATGCGAAATTCATAAACACGTACGTTTGTGAGAGAAACGCGTATTCCTGGCCCTATTCTGATTGGTCAATTGTTACCTTTTGCTAACACTCCGGAAAATGGAGTTTTAATAAAATAACAGGGCTAGGAATCTACAATGTTATCCAACCATGGTGTAAATAATATCCTTTACTCCATGGTCAACAAATGCACGTCTGAACCAGAAGCGATACTCAAGGGGGTGTGGCTTAGTGGAAAGGTCTATTAAATAAATCTTTTGGGAAAATATGATCAAAAATTGTTAGTCTGACAGACACAATTATGTAGGCCTAAGTCCGACTTTACTTACAAAAAAAAAAAACCGAAAAGCTATCTTTCTACAATATACTTAATTAAGTCGGTTTGTATTAAAACTTCTAGCTTCTGTTCGGATATTGACATATAAAAATGTCAAAATATAAAATTGAGCATGTGGGAATAACATGGACATGTCATAATTGATAATTCAATAAATCATTTGATTAGATGCAAAAATACTTAAATATGAAATGTTATATTACGTGAGTGACGTCAGTCAGTCAGTCAGACACGCACGCATCGAGGGGAATCGATCCTTTGGTCATATATTGTTACTTTTAATGTCTCGTGCCCGTCTGTCCAAGCATTTTGGCCTGTTCCTGGGCACCAAAACCCATTAATACAACAGTCCGGGCCAGTCATTAGTAAGCGACCAACTAGTAAAATATAAAGTACAGGGGCCTACGTGTTTACTTTTGGTACAAAAGAACTCATACATTCTTTACATGAAAAGTAGCAAATTGAGCTGCACTTGAATTGAAGTCGCACCCGCGCACGTCAGTGACGTGTGAATTCAGAGCCGTCTAATTTTCCCCGATAGACTTCGGCAAAAGGCCAACTTCAAATTGCGGGTTTCTACGCCTTTGGATTAAAAAGGTAAGTAAAGACTTAGTTCCGCAGATTACCGCAAAGCCGATACACTTTCAATGCGACAAACTAGTGAGGATATATGCTGCGAAGAACATACCGTAGTAGATAAACAGTCGGAGCCATCCAGTTATTGTCAGAAAAAATGCATTCGTTCGAATAGCTATGAGCATGTTTTAAGTTGATCAGTTGTTTAACAAGTGATGAATTGATTGATTAATAAATCGTTATAGGCCTATTGTTTGTTTGTTTGTTGGTTGGTTTTTTGTTTTTCGTTTTTTTGTTTTTGTTTTTGTCTTTTTTTTTTTTTTTTTTTTTTTTTTTTTTTTTTTTTTTTTTTTTTTTTTTTATAGGAATCCGCCACTGTCAAAGGCTGAAAGAATGAAATTACTGTAAATTATCAACGCAGGTATTCCCATTAATTTTGCAGCATATAAGCTCAAAACACACTATTGGAGGATCGGAAATCCCGGAGTTAACATGTCCGTTGAAATTCATTACCTTGTAAGCCTTCCGTTAATCTATGATTTACTGCATATTGACATGCGTATATTACTCTTCGGTTAAACTTTCGTATTTTTTCGCGTATTTGGCCATTGGTCAAATGATTCCGAGTAAATCAACCTATCGGTAGCTTCCTCCTACACTCTCGCCTCACTTCCCTACCACCCAGTAGTCTAGATTTGTTGCTCAAATTGGAGACTTAACGACTAAAAGGTTGCCTTATGATTCTTCAAACTTGAGGAATAAATTACAACAATTAAGTCGGACCCACATTGCATCGTACGACCATAAAGAAAATATTTTCTCTATGGTACGACAGACGGCCGACGAATCCATCTCTTCTCCCTGTCGGTGTTTGGTGACGCAACGTCGTCTGCAGATTTTCGGTGGCACTCTGTGTGGATGTCATTAACCGTTTACGCGCCTCTCGTTACGTTCGGCCGACGACCGTATGTAGTGTTCTGATTTAGTAGGTTTATTGTCCCCATTCCGGTAGAGGTGTTTCTCTTTACCATATTTTTTTTTCAATAAAACCTACCTAGGCCTATATTATTGTCCCGCCATTGTGACGTCATATTCACCTTATTGAGGCCTATTTTAGGCAATTATTCATCCTTCGATCTTGTGTCCGTTAAATACGGTAATACATCATAACTTTCTATAGCCTATAGCTGTAATCCGTTTTGATGAAATGCCTAAAACAGGATACACACTGTTCCTCAATGCGATGTAATATGCCCATGTTTAGTATAATCGTATAAATATTAAATGCTAAAACAATTTTTGAAACATTACTCAAGTCTGTAGGCTTATGTCTAACAATATTATTCTTAAATGAGTAGAAGTTCGGATCCAGGTGAGGAACTCAAGTCTGTATGTCTACAATATTATTCTTAAATGAGTAGAAGTTCGGATCCAGGTGAGGAAATGCTGTATGTTGAGAATATTTAATGCAGAACGACGTATTGTACCGTACAGTGCCCTTCCCTTGGGTATTTTGACAGGGTATCGAGCGTCCCAAATAAAGCTTTGTATTCTTCAAGGCTCGCGGTGCATAGAGAAATTTGTTATATAGTGTAAGATCAGCAAAATCAATCTGTATCTTATTTGAAATTGGGGAATTGTAATGGAATTGAATAGCTTGGTGGTTAAGATGCTTGTCTTCCAATCCCAGGGTCCTGGGTTCAATTCCTGTCAGTGTTGCAAGATTTTTTCTCACGACCAAAACAACTCCACTCCCTAAATCTCATATTGAGATTTATTTTATGTAAAGCATTGTGTGTGTATGTTTGTCTTGTGTAGGGGATTGTCATCTACAAGTAGGACAGTGATATATTCGCTATTTACAATCCCTGGCACATGTATTGTGTGCCTAAATAGAAAAGGAAAAAACAATTATATTGCAATCATTTTACATAAGGAAAAGATATTTCAGACCATACTATTGAACAGTATATCTTATTATAGGCCTATGACGCTTTTGGTTAATTCAGTAGCCATTTCATATGTGCATATTATTTTCAAACAACAACTTTCATCTCACAATAACGCCTCTGAAGTTCGTTACAAGCACCTTAACCATATTGATTTCTAATTGTTCCGTGTTGATCAGTATGCGAGAATCAAATTTACAATAATATGTGTCTATTATATTCACATTTAATGACTTGTGTATAATTAAGTTGCTCTATTTGTTATTCAATATACCTCAATTATTCCAACAAAGAAATTAATTTGTATTATTACCGTTAAGTTATAAAGGTATTATTATTATTCATGAAAAAATATACATGAATATGTTTATCATTTCTTTTTTTCTTTTATTATTCAAGTACTATTGTATTGATTTCAAACTCTTCCAACAGAAAACGAATTGCAATGTAACAGGGAATAAATTGATGGTATAAATCTATCACAGGAGCGATCCACAATTGTTTTACCAGGAGCACAGTAGGAGTACACACCCACCTTAATCCCACCATAATTGGGGCTGAGGTGAGCATCTATGATGCTCGGAAATGGCACTCCCAGACGGTAAAAATTCATTTTTAAAGCAGTGGTCCTCAATAATATTATTGGCTTCATATTATATATATATATTATATATTATATTATATTATTATTATATATTTATTGACGACAGTTATTCTCCTACTCCCCAGGACCTTCACGGGCGTTGCGATCGTCTAATCGACAACCTATGGTCCATTCTATGCTGGGAGGCGCAAAGCTCTAAACCTAGAATCCACGGTCTGAGAGGAAAATTTGTAAGCACCCTAGTGCCCGGATCAACCACTTGGTTCACATGTATTATTCAAAGCCTTTAATCCTAATTAGAAATGAATATATATAGGGAAAAAGCATTAAGTTTTTAACATTTTCAAGCATGGATCTGTTCTAGCTGGCCTTATACTCCGTACCATTTTTGACCGTTTTTTGACATCTTGACTTGTGAAATCGTTGGGAAAAAATAGGAAAATATGATAAAATAAAATTTAAAAAAAATCGAGCGCCCCGGGTACGGGTACACTTTTTTCCTCTACTCCTTTTTCCCGCTTTTCAATTTTCTCCTGTTTATTTTTGGCGGGACTGATGGCGGGGGTGGGGGTGGTGCGCACGGGCCTCCGTGACCCTCGCTGTAGCAGTGTAATATTATTGTATCTGTACACAGTCTTCTTCTCATCGAGTCCATACAATTTCATACGCTGTTGAACGATACGATTTCAGTGTATAAAAGGATCGGTGGAACAGTGGGCCGAGACGGACGCTCATATATTGGCCCCGCCTTACATAGTAAACACATGAATATTATAAATTGATAATAATAACAATATGCTTAGGCCTATACAAAGAAACAAGGGTCTTCTTGGCCTTATTTATTTATTTTTGTAGCATTATATTGACACTAAGTTTTGGAAAGGATTTGTATTATATCCTAACATTTTAGCATTGACATCTCAGAGTCTGGAATCAAGTACCGGTATGCTGTGAATTTTCTTTTAGAGAACAAATGGTCCTCTTTCTTAAAGAAACTTATTATTTCAGTAAAAATGAAGTTTGTTTCAAATCGATAATTTGATAGTAGGCCTTCTGGATGTCATTGTCATATCATAAATCAAAATTTTTCTGTGACTTCATTTCATTTTAACCAATGTTCCATGGTTTTCAAATTCATGTTTGTATTTTAGTTCAATAAGTGTTATATCAGCCTAGTTGCACCAGTCGTCAATATAAATAGGCCTACATTTAAAAAATAAATAAATAAAATAAAAATAATTAGGCCTAATTTAGAAAAATAATTGCATTGAATACGTAATAAAGAATATTTTTAGTACAAGGGTCTATCTAATTAAACAAACCGTTTGCCTTTAATATTTCTGATTGAAGTTAGCAATCTTTACTTGATCAAAAAAGTTTTATCAAACATTTTATGTTAAAAGTGTCTAGAATGACAGACAAAAGATGGCAGTTTAGAACTTTGTGCATAGGCTATGTAATAAAGACATAAGTTATATTAGAAATAAAATGTGTGCAGCTTAGAAGGTATGTATTCACAGCAATGCAGGCCTATTTGTACCTAGAAAATCACAATATAAAATCCCCTCCCATTGCTTCTCTAAGTTAATTCTCGCGAACGTGTGACACTTCCTTGCTGTATAACGACTAAATAATCCAGAACAAATCCTTCGCCTGAGACTCCTTAACACATGAAAAAACGGCTCTTTATGATGATTAAAACATAACACTAAAGTAATCCAAATATAGTAATTATGAAAAACCGAGTGATGCGGCCGTATTGATGCAACCCTCGTGGGAATCGCACTGGTCGTAATATTTAGTGATATAATTTTACAGGTAATTGAGAGTCAAGCTAAGAATAACTTGCATGAAATTTCAATTAAATCCAATGCAATTCTTAAAATGTATGTCGTGTAATTAACCCCCTTTCATCCTTCAATCCAAATCCAGTCTTGATGGTAGCTTCGTACACAGCCCCGGGCGACTGATCGGGCGGGCAAAAATTGAATAAATGGTAAATCGGTGTTCGGATATTCCATCAGGCAATCACATTTACATGATTTTTTTCTTAAACGATATAGATTTTATACACAAAATAACAATCTGACAAATTATTTTCTTTTACCGGATCGATATTTTTTAGTTTAAAATGCCTAATAAGCCTATGATGTGGTTCAAGATATTTAGTGAATTAGATGATATCACAATGCAGTGAAACATGTGTACTACATAATGTTGATGCATTCAAGGCGCATCAAACACTTTGTAATGGATGTATTTTCTACGGTATATGTC
>NW_022684833.1:560810-571806 GCF_011630105.1 Anneissia japonica
CTGTATTTACCTTTCTTTGATGATTTATATATATATATATATATATATATATATTTATAGGCCTATATTATATATTATACATACATATATTTTATTTGTTTAATACAGCATTATTATATTTTATTGCGTTTCTATGATATTTATAATATTAATATTTTATAGTTTAGACACTATATTGTACACGGTCTATTTTTTAGATATAGACTTATATGAAACTGTTATAAAGTAATCTTAAATCTCAAATCTTAAAATTGATGTCTTTCTATTTTGTAATTCTAGTTATTTTTTCGATTTATAAACATTTGTATAATTGTACATTATATTAATAAACTTTTATATAAAGATGCCATAAAGTACAGTAATCTTGAATCTCTCATCCTAAAATTTATTATCCGATTTTTGTCTTGAGTCCAATGTGTTGATTCTCATCCAACCTATTCGATTCATCACGAAGTACCGATATCCTATCTGACTTTTATTGATCTTAGACGTGCCATCATAACGTAGTTAGCAGTATTCATAAGTACATTTTAATATTCATAAATGACAATAAAATTCAGTAGCCTTTATTACGACTGCAGGTTTATTAAAACCGATTCAAATAGACCCTCCGTTCATTATCGGATACCAGCGAATATATGAAAGCGAAACGTGCACAAATGCATTTTTTCGACACTCTTCCATACTTATGTTACCTATTAAAGCAAAATTGTCTTGTATTTGCGGAACAAATTACCTTGTTAGCTATGAATAAAGGAACGTTAATATGTATGAAAGAAGAATCTACAGCTGACGCGAATAATATTTTCACTTCATGTTTTTTTTTTTTTAATATCTTGACAGTAAGCGACAAAGCAACAGGCTTATTGTTGCAACTATAGGCCTATACATGGCTGTTCACAGTACTTTTTAATAAACACAATACATTTAAAACCCCCAAATATGAGAGTAAATTTGTCTTATAAAGGTTATAATTAATAGAAACCCTACGATTAAAATAAAGCTGAATAAATCAACTCGATTTATAGAGTATGGTATTGTACCTCGTTCTCTCATGTCGCGTTTGAGCATATAACCTAAAATTATTATACATAACAAAACCACGTCAACAAAATAATTTTGACAGTGCCGTTTAATATATGATTCCTGTGGAATTTGATCCATTGACATTGTTTTAACGGCGTTCTAAAGCATGAAATAAACTTTAATTGGTTGATAGAGCATCAACTCGCATAAGAACCGGATAATCTGCAGTACTTTACTACAAGGGCACCTTGCATTGCAGTACTTTACAGGGGCACAATGCATTAGTATTTTCATGAAAATATCAGCAGTCAATACAGTTCGCCCTCCAAATCGAGATCACTTTTGGACCTGAAACTTTGGGGTGGTCTGCACCTAGAGGGTTAGCTTTGTGTCAAAAGACTGACGATTGTTATTTGGTTCTTTGAAAAATGGTCTCGAATTAGAGGGGTATCGGATTTAGAGGGGGTTCGAATTGGAGGGTGCTCTATATTTGGTTTATACATTTGGAGAAAAAAAAGTAATTCTCCATAGGCTTACTATCGTGTAATATGTAGCCTGTAATTATGATAATAAAATACAATATTATTTATTGTCAGTGTATTCATTATTAGCATTGGCATTTCATTTATTATATTTACCATTATCATTGTTATTGTTATATTATTATTATTATTATTATTATTATTATTATTATTATTATTATCATCATATCATCACCTTAATCATCATCATCGTCGTCATCGTCATCGTCGTCACCGTCATTATTATCATCTTCATCATCATCATCATCATCATCATCAAAATCGTTATTGTTATCCTTTATTATTACCTACCTTCATGCTATGCCTACTAATGTGAGACCCAGTGTGAACGCCCCTTGTGATTTGGCCATTCAATTGACAACATATATTTAACCGCTTTATATATCGTCACTAATGAAAACAAAATGATGGTTTTACGAGCGTTTTGAATAGAGAAATTGGCTTTCCATATCTAATCAAAAAATATATATGCTTGCTTATCTAAAACAAATTATTCAGACGGAAATGATTATTGGTTTTCACGTAATCATTATCCGTAAGCATTTTTTGCCATTACTGTATAAACTGGAACAAGAACATATCAGTATTGAAAACACCAAATACCCAGCATTGCTAAGATTACATGCATCATTCTTTTCGGCTACCGGCGGTCGTCAGTCGACGTGATCCATCTGTTATATATAAATTTACTTTATTCCTTATTTTTGTAGCCCATGCCTATGTACTGTAAACTTACATGGAGATATATTGAACGACACAATTGGTTAGTTTAAGGTGGGTAAAAGCGCTGCCTATATATATATACATATATATATATATACATATATATACATATATGTACATATACATATATATGCCTATATATATATAGTATATATATATATATATATATATATATATATATATTAATAAGCCACTCCTGTCATAATCTCAGATCTTAATTATTTTTATTTTATATTTATCATATATAAATTTACATTATTCCTTATTTCTGTAGCCCATGCCTATGTAGTGTAAACTTTACACGAGATATTTTGAACGACACAATTGGTAGTTTTAAGACTTTTCGCTGATCAGCGAAAACGGAATTGTTTACATCAGTTCTTAATAGGAAGTTGATACTTAATTGACACCAAGATTTTTTTAAATGAGAAATTCTATAGTTAATTTGAACAAACTTAAGATGAAATTTCATCTCTGTTAAAAATCTTTTTTTTTTTTTTTTTTTTTTTTTGAGATATTTTTGTCTGGTATTTTTCTTGTTTGTCTTACGATTTGTATTGCTATACTTAAATTTGTTTACAAATTGCAATAAAGAAAGATTTCTTCTGTGAATCTATGAACTTTAAGCATTTAGATGCCGTTATTCGGCGACGAGAATTTGTTTCCTTCAAAAATTAATTAAATGTACAAAGTAAGTAATTCTTCCTATAGGCCTATATTGGTCAAACTCACTTCTACTATATCTAATGATTCGTATATAAAAAGCAGATGCAAATCAAAAGCACGTGAGGTTCCGGAACCCTTAAGCACTTGCTTCCTAATTATAAATAAATTTATTTTTAAACAGTGTACCACAATATTAGAACTTATTAATTATTTCTAAACGAACTGTTAATACACACTTACTAAACCGATCGGAGCGTGCTTCATAAAGTCAGTTAATTGCGACTTAACCAATCCAAGATGATGCCTGTTGGACTTCATAAAAAAACACCTTAATTTGTTTTCTTCGATATTGTTTTACAGATTACAGATGTAAAGATTCACAGGGTACCGTACACGTGTGTATTTTAAATATCTTGTTGATCACTTTGTCTTTATGCAAAACTTTCAAAATTCTGCGTCATCAAATCCATATCAGTTTGTAATTAGATCCCATTAAGTTAAATCTCCTATTTTATATATTTTATCAAAGCAGGCAACTGGCAAAAGCTATAAGTGCTATAACTGAATGATTGACTGACTGGCTGACTGACTTACTGAATGACTGATTAACAGACTCATTCATTCATGTTTTTCTTCTTTTGGTCAGTGAGTGTGTTAATCTGTTGAATTTGTATGAATAAGTGTCACTTGTGGATTTGAACCTGCAACCTCTCCCTGTCGAGGCGAGTGTCCTACCTTTAAACCACAGATCTATCCCCCAGTTTTCTCTCAGTTTTTTTTTTTCTTCTTTTACTGAGGTTTGCGCTGACACATACTGGAGCTGGCCAAGCTTTTAGGTCGCTGCGGGAAATCATATTTATAATTTACTATGTTTTAAGAATTATTATTATAAGCCCGCCCCCTATGATATTTATTTTACATCAAATAGTTCTTATTCCATATTTAATGTAATTTTGTAATTTTCCATTGTTTGTCAGGGGCGGATCCAGCAGGGACATAGGGGCACGTTCCCGGCCCCACCCCCACCGTTTCGACAATATATTTTTTTAAATTTCAATGCATATCAGTGCCCCCTCCCCCTCCCTCCGTTTGAAAACTTCTGGATCCGCCCCTGTTTGCATACCATTCCTTACTGTAAATTACCTTTTCCTTGCGTTGTCTCGCTGCTTATTAGTTTAGGCTTACTGTGTGCCTAATTCAATAATATTTTGCAAATATCTATTACTGATATTGTAAACTGATAATGAAGATGAATGAAGTTAGTAAATCTCAACAACTGCTTGTATAAATTAATAATTCGCCACAATGCAATAATATATACTGTACCCTAATAACTATACTTTATTAATCTGGCCCTACTCAGTGAATTTTTTTAAATACCGGTGAATTTTGATAGGTTATAACGTCTATACAATTCTCAATATATTTTAATTATTGGTCTAGGCTGCATGTCGTTATTTAAAAATAGAAACTTCTGAATACGATGCGATATATAATAGACCTAAGAGGGACACGCCTATAATGTTTAGACAGGGAATACACATTTAATTACATCTATATTATTAGGCGACAAATTAATCAGACGCACGTGCCTGCGTAACGCGATATTACAAGGATTATCCACGAAGTCATTTTAGGCCAACGGTACGACGCAACCATATCCCTAACCCTAGAGGGAAAACACATAGTAAGCCCGGCGCAAGTTCACCCTTGTGCAGATGCTTCTCTAGGCTTACACAATGCAGTAATCATTTATTTTTTGAAAGACTGTATCTTATTCCGTTTGTTGGAACAAGATCAACGGAACATTAATCTAAGAAACATGTTGAATCTGTAACACAACCCCTGTCAGCTGCCTTACAAATTAAGTCGAATTGGCAAATATATATTCTATAATTAAATCTTAACATGTAATAAGATACAACGAACACAAAGTATGCCTTTTTTTAATGCTCCAGATTTAATCTTCTTATCTGTATTACAATATCAATCTTGGTGAACAAGTGATGCGGTAAATTCGCTGCCGATTCACTGTGAATTGTCGTGGATACAATCGGTGTAACGTTTCATTCTAGTGTCAATGCATGGTCAATGCAAGTGCCTTTTCATTTTCATATCGCGCAGTTTTCTTCATACCTACAATCTGTCGATTCGTTTAATGGCTGGTGACCGTGCACCCATGGAGTTACCGCCATGCGTTGGTGTGCGTGCAGGTGCGGATCCAGTACCCCCCGTTTTGCCATTAAAACGTCAATGCATATAAATATTGAGATAAGCGCTACTCGCTTAGGGCTATCTATTCTGAAAATGTTGTATGCTCCTCTCACCCCACCCCTCACCCCTCTTGGAAGATTCAGGATCCGCCCCTGGCGTGAAACGTCTAGCTTAATGTTAGTTCAAGTTCATGTGTTAAAAGTTTTAATCTTTTTTTGTAAAGTTACAACATTTTGTGTTGGGTTAATAAGACTTGATTCACAAAAATGCAAAATAAGAATGGCTTAATTTGACTCTATTTTATAAAGGTAACGGTAGTCCCGTATTCATTATAGGCCTAATAGCGGAAAGAATGAGCTATTATAGGAGTCCATCGGCCGGTATTGTATGGTAGGGTGCGCCATTTCCTTCCACGTCGCTTTTTATCCTCCCCTGTATATTTCAACCGGGCTGGACTGTATTTATTCGGTGTAAGCACCAAGAATAGTCACCGAAAGTCTAGAAGAAGACTTATTTCCAGGGGGCCCTTCTGGTGGTCATTGGGCAGTACAACGGAGATAATTCCCTACTCTTTTCCGAAAAGTGTACTGCGTTCTTGAAAGTGTACAATGGACCATTAATGCACACGGGACCAACGACTTAAACGTCAATAAATACAGTCCAGCCCGAGAGGCAGCGATGCGAATTGAACCGGGAACCTAGAGATCTCCACGGTTCAGCGCACACACAGTGGCTACCACTCGACTGAGCTAAGCTGCTTACTCTCACTCCGACTTCCTCTCACATTCCAATTACACTCCTGGGAGGAGTGGGGGGGGGGGAGACAAAGTGCCTTGTCGAAGGACACAAGTGAAATGCACATTGAGGATTTGAGCCCCCGACCTCAATGTTGGAAACCCCAAACGCAACCCATGTGCCAGCCGCTCCCGCGGATAATAAGAAAGCCGTATCAAATAAGTGTTTTAATTTTCAGAATTTTAATGTTGTGATATGTGTGACGTTATCGTTGTTATTAGTGTGGTTCATGATTTATTTTTCAGACCGACAGTTCCAACAACACACATTTGTCGGAGTGTAGTCGATAGCACTCTTTTTAATAACACCTAATGTGACTTTTAATCACAAGCCGCAGATTGCGTTTTTGTAGCCACTGGCGTTCTGTACACTTGTTATAATGTACAAAACATAACGAAGGCAATTATTATCATCATCATTATTGCACATTCCATTTCATGTATTTAGGTGGATTCCGAAGTATCTCTGGAAGTTTCTATTGTTTGTTTTGACAAATGCAACTAGTAAACATTGCAGTATCGTTTAAGACTAGTATTAGCCTGTCTCTTATACACATCTAGATGTGTATAAGAGACAGTATATATACATATACATATATCCCACATAAAAAATATACTAATATATGTTTTAATCGCACGAATGATCTAGACGTTATTAGTTTTTACAGAGACAAGCAACGTTCCTCTGTTTACAAACCGGTACCTCTCAAAATCATTATTGTCTTAAATCGCATACGAAGAATAGTACGTTAGCGACATACATTCTTTGTCAATCTGAATCTGTGATATGGGAAACCGACACATGTTGTCAAAGGCAAATAGACTCACTACAAACAGACACATCGTTACTACTGCAGTCATGATTTATTCATAACACTGCGGAGGAGTTTACACACACGGTCTAATTTCCCCTTATAGAAATCTCTTCTTTTTTTGAACTAATGGACATAAAATTTAATATGTATTTATTTCTATATCACAGGCTTAGCGTAATTAATTCTGGTATTGTAGAATTCACAGAATCTATTCGTTTGAATAGAACACTGATTACACAGAGCGAGATGATGAGTATGACTGCTCATGCAAATCGCTATTCTCTCCCTCCACGAAGATTTACAATTTCTTCTCTATAAACACTGGCTTTACATAAATTTCAATATTCGGATAAAGATTTTGTTTATTTTTTCATTTAAAGGCAACGATCGCCATTGCATTTTGTCACTTGCCAAATCTACTACATTAAACAGAAGAAAACGTAATTGCCACATTCAATATGGATGGTTGGATTCTTCAGTGTAAACACCAAGAATAACCCACAAAAATTTGAAGAAGTAGGGTCCTTCTGGTGGTGATTGGGCAGTACACCCACAATCCCCTACTCTTTCCTGAATAGTGTACTGTGTTCTTTAACGTGCACATGGGTTATAATTCACACGGGACCAACGGCTTAATAGTCTCATCCGAAAGACGGTGCGCTATCGTAGCTATCTTGATTTTCAGTTAAAAATGAGGGGTCGAGAGAAGCGATAGGAATTGAACCGTGGACCAACGGATTTTTGGAGCTACCACCAGTTTAACCAACTCAGTTAACTCATTATGTGCTGCTAACTCAGTGACTAATAATACCCCAACGCTATTATAGCATTCACGAACGTTGTCAATCTTGTGGTTTGGTTATGTCAGAAAATAACGTTAACACAACGTTTTAAACGTTATTATGATTCTACAAAACCGTTTTGAATACAAAGTTATTAGGATTAAAATATACCGAACCATGAGACCACCTTAAATTTTCAGGTAGAATAAGGTGGTCTATGTGAAAACATATCAGGTCTTCTTAGTGCGGCCTACACATAAATATATAAAATACACAGACAAACCTACTAGGCCTACCACTTAGTGGTAAGTTTCTAATTCAGGCAAAAAATGAATGCTTTTAAGATAATTACTAATCTTAAAAACTTAGTTTGTGTTAGTTATTGTAAATGCAGCTCGTAATGATGATGGATTCCAGAGTATTGCTATAGACAATTATAATACACTTTACTGTTTTAATGAATCGATCCCTTTGTTTTAATAGCTTTAACTAGAGCTAGAAATCGTAGCGGAATCACATTATGCATATCAATACAATACAATAAATACAGTAATTAAATAAATCGAGGGTAAATATCGACTGGGTGTTTTGAGACGAACGCGTGGCCGCGTTTTGACGCCAGGAGTGGTGTCGGCGTATCGTGGATGATGTCGGTCTGCAGCCGGAGCTATTGCTTCAGTTCACACGAGCTATGTCCCTTCTTCGACATCGGTACCGGTAATTTAAAATAATTAATAACGACTTATGGATTTCGATTCGATTGAGCAAAACCAGAGTGCAATCTTTGTTAGCTGGTATTATGTATTATTCCAATTAAATGTGGTAAAGAAAAAAAGACTCACATACATAATAGGCCTATTATAATAATAATATACCAGCTTCCATAGGCCTATCGTGCATGATGCCAACAAGGCCATGCAATTCACATCATTACCCCGGCGGCATTGAATCAAACATACAGCTCTCTGGGAAGAATTTCATGCAACTAGTAAACATTGCAGTATCGTTTAAGACTAGTATTAGCAATACCAGGTACCATGTGGGTCGACGAAGGTATGTAAAGTGCGTGTGAAAATTCGAACCTCCGATCTCAAGGTTGAGATCCCACTGCGCGCGCCAACCACTCGCGCATGCGTACCGGTACCGGATGCGTTTGCGTATTGGTCACTGAGTACAGATTACAAATTCCTTGGTAGGCCTACCGTAAGTCTCAATGGTATCGTTACAGCAAGTGTTTTGATCAGCCATGGATCATGGAAAAGGAAGCCTGAAGAACCCATGGCATGGTACGGTAGCTTGTAGAATAAACATGGCCTATTGTCATTAGTCCTTTATTAAATTAATTGTACAGTAATCAAACTTTCTGTATGTTAAACAAAATCGTATCCCGTTTCTCAGACATGTTCGGTGAGGGTGTGGGCGTCCATGAAGGCCGAATAATGTATTACTGTTTTATATTATTATAATTTAACTGCCACCGAGTCGTAAAGCGTACCATTCACAATGCATCGTTGCCGTTTTATTCATTTTTCTTTAAATCAATCATTGCCGTCTAATCATTAACGTGAAAGTAGGCCTGTGTCGTACTCGGTCGGATGCGATAATTAGACCTTATGTTATATATTGTGCTGACGCCATCTTTCGAACTATTTATGTGTATTATTTTGGTTTCAGAAGTTTGTAAACGAGAATTACGGTTCAATTGACAATTTGATTGTTCTTGATTTAGATTTAAAAAAACTAATATAACTTAATTGATGGTACTAATGATCACAATGTTTGTTTTTTTCTGAATAAATAACAATATTAAATAAACTTTGCATTGCACTACAAGAAGATCCTTTGTCTTTCAGAAAATGTTTGACTATGCATTTGTCAGAATTGTACAGATATGGCTTGTTTGATCAGATATATCTCAAACAAACATTTTGTGTAAGGTTCAAATTGCATATGCAATGCCTCATAAACTTTGATGCATAATATAATACATAATGTATTGGCTAAATGTACGAAGTTAACACAAATATAAATAATTATAACAAGAATATATATTCATTGCATTATTAAGTATCTGTGTGTGTTTACGTATAATTTGATTTTTATGGATGTTTAATAAACTTAAATACACATTGCATGATTGAATATATTTTGAACTTTATTTGCCGACATAGCAGGCCTTAAACCTGTGCACAAAAATAAAGGTATGCCGATATCTCACACACGTACTCAAACTAAATTACCTTTATAGGAAAGATTAAAGGACAAATAATGCCTCTAATTCTAAATCGTCTGGAGAGCAAATTTGGCAACAGGGTGTGGCATCTATCTTGGTCCAGCCTTTGTATTTTTGCAGAGAACCAAACAAATAATGAGTAAGCAGCCCAGCATTCATTAGACCCCTAATTAAATCTGGGACACATGCGATGACGTAATTTTGAAAACCGCGACACATCACTTATGCGCTTTTATTCACACCACTTTAATAGACTGTGCTTAACGATGGTAATAATAGATCCATTATTTTTCTATAGTTCAGTGTGATGAGAACGTATTGTTTTAATTCAAAATGTATATAACAACCAATTACTCTATGCTCTAAGAAAGAATGCTGAAACTTTTCATTCATTTCATTTTCATTCAAACTAAAAAGAAACTGTTTAAAATAAAAAGCTAAATCTTTTTTTCCTTTCTATTGTTGTACCATATTTATTAACAAGCTTTGGATAGTAGTTTATACGGTATTAATTTTTTTAACTTTAGTAGGAGAACCATCTACATGTTATCGGGAACGTGAACACATTGAAAGCATGTCCTAATCACAGAGTAGTAAATGTCAATTAAATTAAACTTCAAGGCCTATCTTTTTCTAATTTCAGATATCATGTCCAAACAATACACAAATAGAGAGAATTAAGAATTACTGCATTGTACCTCCTTACATATTGTGCAGAAAAATCTAAATGTATTTTTTTTAAATAGTGTCCTCTACCCGTAATCATGTATGCCAATATTATCAATGTATTTACAGATAGAACAATAAGATTAATTAAAGAAAAGTGTTGATAAAATGGCGACCTTAAATGGAAATACCAAGAATAAATTTAAAAAATAATAATAATAATAATAATAATAATTAAAGTGTACCTTAATACAATTCCTGATTAGAGCTAATCAACATTAAACAAATAATAACAAGATCTCTTCTCTTGTACCAGACCCATCCCACCACGGCGCCTGGACGCCCGTTTGACTTACCTTGGGTCTTAGGAAACCCCTCCCTTAAGGAATCCTATTTACAGCTAAACATTTTTACATTACAAGAAAAGAAAGAAATATATAATGGAATATCAAATGTCTAATAATTATTCTAAGATAACTATAGACATGTCTCTTATACACATCTAGATTTGTATAAGAGACAGATCTTAAACAAA
>NW_022684833.1:571919-632198 GCF_011630105.1 Anneissia japonica
AACGCCGGACGCTTAGACATAATTAGAGATTATATATAGGCCTATTTATTAAACGAAATTTTTAATAACATGTCTCACATCATCTCAAAGTGTCCGGCGTTTATTTTTAAAATTGTAGTCTTATTTTATACCATTGAGACATACGTGGAACATCATCGACTCGACTGCGGTAATAATGCTTTAAAGTTGGTTTTTCGTATTATTATTAATTTCATTATGTTTTATTAATATATAACAATATCATCATTAATATTAGAATTATTATTCTTATACAATTATATGTAATAATATTATATCACTGGAATCAATCCATACATAGCAACTTATCAATGACTTTCACTTAATAAGAATAGTTTCTTTCCAACCCTTTGTTGCCAAAAGTTAAAGATATGTTACAATATCGACAAATTGCAAGTTGCAACAAACACAAAAGGTACTGTCTCTTCGCCAATTGGAGGGTTTTTTTAATTGCAAAACTATAGCTAATTATATCAAGTGGGCTCGCAGCTGCGGGACGCCTTTCTTTTCTGGTCTTTTGGATTGACTTATTCGTGGCTTCTTGTTTAGGTTTACTCTACCATCTTAGTCCATTCACGAATCAAGTAAATCAATATTATTTGCATTTGAAATCAATCATTTGACATAGATGTTTTACTTCTAATTAGCTACAATGGGGGGTTTTCTAAACGCAAAAGAATGAAGGCACGCGAATACGTGGCCTGTATGTAACCGTTTGTGTGAAAACGTACAGGCGTGACAATTACAGCCAGGCTATTGTCAAATATGATCAAATTTGCTTCATTGACTATCCCCACAATAGTACACCTTCGCGACGTTCGTCGCTTTTGTTCGTCGCGTGCAGAAACTCGCGTATCCACGCGTCCGACTCATTATTTGGTTATGTTTAATTGTTTCTGATGTTCAATCTCGATCCTTTGTAAATTAGTATAACACTAAAAACAAGATTGCACCGTGATTGTTTAATTAATAATAATGTAATGACCACTTGAACTAAAGTCAAGTCCGCGACAAGATTCCTTTGATGATCATCAAGATCCAGAATTCGAAGATGACGTTTAAATAAACGTGCGGGCCTCCGTTTTGTACCTGTTCACTAGAATCAACTTATTAGAACAAACTTATAAATCATTTTTTTAATATTGTTTCAGCAGCAATACACATATTGTACGCTAGATTGTAAACAACAAAAAACCAGTGTCCAAAATTAAGTAAAGAGAGTGGCAAACATAAATCGAGTCACGCTTCGAAGTTTTGGGAAACTTATTTTAGAAAGATCTTACAGTCAAATATTGACAGTCAAAATTGGAGCACTGTCTATATACTACTCAAACTTGTTGAATAAATGTGTCGGTATCTCTAATTGCGTTTAATACATTAAGTATATCAGCTTTCAATGACACGCAGATTGGAACTATTCATTTTGCTGATTCGTTTTTCATTATTCTTAAATTTACTATAACCAGCCAATATAAAAGCCCGTATATAATAATAATAATAATAATAATAATAATAATAAACAGTATTTACCTTTTTATTTCTTTTCGTGGACTAAATAATATACAAGCCTAGCAAGGTAAAAATACATCTTAAGCAGGCCTACACATATGCAGACGCCGAAGTCTACTTAGGAACATTAGTCTAGGCCACAATAAAAAAATTAGATTAGACAAAAGTAAAGTGATTTGGAGTGCACAAGACTTATTAAACTACAATTATGATAATCTTCATAACAGGTATAATATGATCTGTTGTATTTAACATTATTGATATCGTATTTGTAAAAGTTTAATTATTAGGCCTATTAGGTTAATATTTTTCCCTTACGTCACTAATTTCAGAATGGAACTATGGCCTATATGACCAGGAAGTAGGAATTTATGACGTTCGTTTGATTGGAGTTGATTAAAAAAAAATAAAAATAAAAGAAGAAGAAATCTGATGCGTAAAGGATTTTGTCCTAGAACCCTGTAATTTTTAAAGCAATCTAAATTATAACTCTCAAACATTACTTTGTAAAATTTAAAGCTATTTGCTAGTTGCTTTCAAATGAAAAATTAAAAGAGCGAACATTTTTATCACCAAAAAACGGCAGATAATTAATACTGTTTATGTATTCCATATATACACCCTTACATTGGTGGGTAATGAATGGATATTCAGAGTAAGACATGTATATACATCCGTGAAAACTGAATTGTTTTCATCTGTGTGTCATTGTAATTTAACATATTTTATCCTTTATGAGCAATGATTGAAAAACATTGATCAAGTCATGTAGTAACTTTGAATACTGAATTCTTCTTTTTTTTAATTCACATTTTTTTGTTGGCCTAATAAATTTTTAGTTTTGTTGCAGTAATCATAGAGCCGTTTGTGTGTTGTATAACGATATGCCGAAAGTACAAACGCCCCAAAACAGTTGTAAATGCATCTATACACAAATACCGCCCTCTTTCGATTGATAAACTCTTACGGGATAACGTTGAGTTCATAAACTGGCACGTTATTTATTGACATACGATACACGTTATTAATATAAACTTCTTTTGAAATTTTAAAAATTCAGTTGAAAATATAATATTATTTCATTTCTATCTTTTAACGAACTTTATCACTATTGGATTTTAAATCATATTTTAGGTCTAACATGACATGATAATAATATAGCAGCGAGTGACTGGTCACTTCGTGATAAACCGATCGGAAGAAGGTATAACCAGGGAGTTGTTATAGCAAACAACTCCCTGGTATAACTCACTTTGAAGCTTAGAGAGTGAGACAAAATCCTGTTTGCTTTATTTAAAGCAAGTCAACATATCTGACGCCAAGCAAGACAGATATTTATATTTGTAAATAAAACTTCTCTTGGTCGTGGTGTAGACTCTGCAAAGGTCAACTGTTCTCCCATATTTTAAAATTGAATAGACACTTTATATAGGGCATATTTCATTGCATAATATTAACGGTCAATGATCATTCTATAGCGCCTTCGTACACAATAAAAGGCACTTATAATTTTATGGTGGTGGTGATGATAGTTACGATGACGTTTATAAACAAAATTTTAATGCGTAGAATGTGTCTCCTCAATGCTTACTTCATTGCTACTTTTAAAATAATAATACTAGGCCTATACATTATTAATATTAGTAATATACATATATTAATACACATAACCAGCTTTAATCATAATTGTAAAATATTTTATTTTATTTCATTTTTTTATTTTATTCAATTTCCATGTTACAATACAACACAAATATTACAATGACAATACAATAACCTCAGGATTACCTTGAGTGCAAGCACCACCGGAGCGGCTCTCCATATTGCATCTTTAGTAAGATTTCTTAGATAAAAATCTATAAATATATAGGCTCAGGCCTATATAAATACACATATTGTACATACAATAATATATTATGTAGGCCTAAATATGTAATTTCCAGCAATTGATTAAATAAAGAGTATGTCTATGAAATTTGTTTTTAATCAAATATTTTGTTTTATCAATCGTTAAGAATATCATAGTAAGAGTACTAATTATAATGCTGTTAATTATGATTAATTAGTATCATATCATATTGATACGAGTTTCCAATCTTAACTAATATCGTAACCACTACGTAGCTAGGTCATAAAATCGTAAAAATGAACGACGCACGAATACTGAAAGTTCCTTTAAAAAAAATATTGACAAAAAAATAAAAAATAGTATTTTTATTATATTACTTCAATCTGCAATATTTTATATTTATTAAGTTAATATTTCATATAATCTTCATTTTGAGTAATATAAAAAACCTGTTTTAATACATTTCGGGAATTTAAAGAGATACTAGTTAAAACTTCGTCTCTCATTTTTTAGTAGTTAACACCAGGCTGCCGATGTGATGTGTAAAAATCCAATTCATTTCAACGTTTTAGTATCTGTTCCTTGATTGAATCACGTCATTAGGTGAAAATATTATTAGGTTATTCGACTAATTAACTAAATGATTCTTTCTAATTACATTGAGTGGCTCTTAATATAATATATGATCACCAATTAGGATCTTCAACGTTACCATAACAATGCGCTGTGAGTACTTGGTAAATTGAATGAAAGCGACTCATTCGTGGTATTGTGCTGCCACGCGACGAGTCTGTTGTCGCGATACCGTAGACTGTAGTTGGTACGACGCGACGGGATAATGTATTTTATTATATTGATATTATACATTAGGATAACCAGAGAATTGCTATTTATCAGGCATCCTTGAACATTGATTTATCGTCGCCCTTTTCTGAAAAAAATCTTAATCAAGTTACATTGTTGTCTATTTTTTTGTATTTATAGTGTACTGTAGTGTATTTCCAATAATGAAAATTGATCAAGATTTTTATTCTTCAAGCACTTTATAAAAATAGTTTTTTATTCTTCCTGAAGCCACACAAAGAAGTGTCTTGCTTAGTGTGTCTTTCACAAAATTAATGAAAGTTAGCCCTTTGCCCGTAAGCCTCACGGCGCATGCGCACTACAGATGATCATCTGAGAGTAATATCTTCATCAGATGGCCTCAAAGAAACTGTCCACAGCGAAATTATTTTGAACATTTATTTAAAATATATATATATATATATATAATATCTCTATATATACTTATTATTTAATATATTATTAATATTATTACTATGTCCATTGTTTTATCATTATAATTCCATTGTTTTCAATCAATATCATCATTATCAAATTAATTACCATTATATTAGATTTTCTTTGTCGTTCGGAAATTATTTGTCATTGCTTTTATTATAACATGGTCGTCATCAACGTCGACATTATGTCATCATCCACATCGTCATCAACATCATCATCATCTTCATCTTCTTCATCATCCTCATCATCTTCATCATGATCATCTTAATTAAATGATAAAATAAACAAGATTTGTATAGCTCTCATATCCATTGTAAGGAAATGTTGAAGGCGCTGGAGAAAATAAACAGTAGGGAAAAAATCAACATCGTTAATATTATTATTAATTACTACCGTGTATTAGAATCTATGAGAAAAAGATAGGAAACTAAAGGATTGGGACAAAAACCACCAACGAACATCAACAGGTAATAAATAAATAATTGTATTAACTTATACACAGCAAATAAGACGTGGAGATGATCCTGATTATTACACGCGTACGCGTACATTCCATTTCGTGCACTGTGCCTGGTAGGCGTGTCCTTTGCAGAACTGATTATACCTCTGTCATTAATATAATATATATTATGTGCACGGTAAATACAAGATAACAAAGAATGAAGCACTATTGGCGTGCGCATACATTTATTCGTCTACCTTTTGAAATTTCAGTACATCTATTATGTTCAGAATCCAATACATTGGTAGATCTTATGTGTACGGTACATTCGAGGTAAAAGTAAATAGCACTATTAAAGTATGCGTGCGCAGTTTAGAGTTTGTGTCATTTAAAATATCGGTACATTATATTCTACACAGAATTCAATACTTGGCCATAGATATACTAGTCCGGGGGCATATGTCGAAAAATGGGCTCCCGTGGGATTTTTGTGATCATTTTAGTTTTTTGGATGGAATATATACTTTGAAGTATGCTGAATCCAATAAAATGAGTCGCCAATTTTTTTACGCACATCTTCATATGCAAATTAGCTGAAATATGCCACGTGTTTTTCGAATATGTAATATAGCGTAACAGTAATGAAACTCAAATACGTAAGATGTTGACTTTAGAAACACTAAAATTTATTGGGCGAATATTTCGGTTACTCCAGTAGTCTTTGTCAACGTTTGCCTAATATAAGGAGCCCTAGTTTGAAAGGAGGGGTAACGAGCGAATGAAATGAATTCATCTGAAGCAGATATTGCACGATGAAATTATTATACATTAAAACACCAGCCACTGATTACACTTGTGATAAATAATGGCTGAAGACAAAAGGATATTGGTGTCACTGATCGATTGAGGATAACGAATGTGCCGCAATGAAGTCATAATTCTGATTTTATTTATATTTTTTACCTTAGGCCCATTTCATTTTAAACACGCTACAATTTCCTCCGATTTTTGAAACGCACGTAGAGTCATTAAGTTTCCATAATTTTACTAAGCCTTTGTGTGATCTTCAGATTCTGTCTCCACATATCCAGGGGCAGACGATTTCAAACACATTCAATACATTACAGCATATCTTTTCATCCTGTTCGTGGAACGTTGGCACTGAATAAAAAGCGTAGTACACTTGTTGCTAAGCATCATGAAACACGGTCTGTTATTCGAAACATAATCTCCTCGCTTAATATTAATTAAAGTGATGGGCAATGGGGTCTAATGTAGTTCGTGTAAGTTATGATGGGATTCGCAGGCAAAAGTATACCTTGATGAGAATCTCTATCATTATCAACGTGCGTTTTTCTACATTTATCGTTCATTTTCGTGCAAAATCCCATTCCACGACATGATTGAATGTGGGGGTCTTCGTGTCAGCGTAATAAAGTACTTCATTATTTACTGATGGTTGAAGTATTATCAACGATTCTTTTGTTTACACTGATTTCATCAATGATATATCGTTTTTAATCAACAACATCTTTTCTTGTTCGAATTTATATTTTTATACTGTAAAAATATAAATATAATACAGACCATTGATAATGTAAATGAAAATGAAATATTTAAAAAATCTATTGTAAATTAAACCAATCTACACATTTCGAAGCCTAACTTTACTACGTTTGGTGGTCAACTTTATTTTTAACGTGGAGATAGTGTAATACACTCAACATTCGTAATGTTTCTTACACATCAAACTTATATTTTGTAATATAGCAAAACATGTGAACGTAATAAATCATACGAAAATTATGTTACAGTAAATGATGAAATGATAAAAAATCTATTGGAAATCAAACCAATATTAGAGATTTTTAAGCCAAAATTTACAATGTTTGGTCAAATTTATTACTGTATTAAACATGGAGATGTTCACACTCATCTACGTAATGTTTTTTCCTTTCATCAATATATATATATATATATATACAAATATATATATATATATATACAAATATATATATATATATATATATATATAAAAAACTGTACTACTGTACAAACTACTGTAATTATATAATACATATTTCAATGCAGAAGTTGTTCACTGTGCAACATTGTTGAACTAATCATTCGTATGTTCCGTAATTTTCATTTTATTTAAACCAATCTGATGGATAAAATCGTCTAATGAGAATTAAGTCGAACTGTTTGAATTATTACGACTTGAATTCGCCACAGGTCACAACAATGTCAAGTGTTGTTTACCAAACAATCGAACATTTCAAAAGAAGGAATTGTATTAACACTTGTATGACACAATGCCAAAAACACTCAATTTACGAGCTCGTATTGTATATGTGAAGTTATTATGAAAGAACTAAGACTTCCTCATATTTTTCGATGATACAAACGCGTAAACGAATAATACGGTAAAATATTTTCACTGATATGTGTCAGATTGTTCTTCTGTTACGTTTCAGTTATCTTTTATTCATTGCATGAGTTTTCCCCCTTCATTTCTCTATAGGCCTATTTTAGGATATTTTGAAACACAAATATACAGTACTTTCTTCAATAATGATATATTGACAATTTGTACTATGGAGATTCGTAGAACAGACTAGAAGAATTTTGGAGAAAAAAATGAATAAATCGCCTAAACATTCTAGCATTTACGATTAACACGATTACATATAATTAACCAACATTTTTTGGGTCGAAGAATTTTTAATCAAAATGGAATAGGCCTATTACAAAACATGAATGCATTTTGACTAAACTAAGACTCGAGGTATTACAATTATTAAAAATTGAAAGAGGAAGATATAAACGAAAGATTATGTAAGTTAAGCCAATTGAATGTCATTTGTAAGCCGTTGAAGATGAGCATCATTTTACCTCATCTTGCCCTTATTATTTGGATAGAACTAAATTTCTTTTTACCTTTATACAAGTAACCCGTCGAAATCTGAATTTTTAAAATTTAATATCCACCAAAAATATCGACCATAGTAACCAAGTTACGAAAACTTTACTCCTTTAAGCGTAGAAATGAATAGGCCTATTTAGATGCATTAATGTATCGTTATGTATACCTACATTGTACCGTATTGGACAATTAAGCTAAACACAGATATTTCGATAAGTTATATAGGCCTACATCAATCATTTGAAAACATAAACCAATGAAAGCAAATGCTTTTGACTTCATGGTATAAACAGGATTGAATTATTTTTTTAAACATTTTACTGTAATATTTTTCACCAATGACACTGTTTTTCATTTCAATCAAATTTGTTTTATTGTATTTACAAACGGATTAAACCTTAATACTATCTGGTTGAGTAATCATATTTTAATCAATAATGTTATTATATTTCGTGACATCCTTCCATCATTAACCTATCTCTTCTATATACCAAACTCAATCAATTCAGTTACTATTTAAATTCAATAATTGACTTAGAGCTTTCTGTAGATATTATTCTCCTGAAGACGATTGAAGCAACTCAATCGAAACATCGAGATATTCTCAACCAACAACAGTTCTTTTCAGAACTATCTACGTGGTTCTCCCTGATGTTACCATACCAAGGCAAGCATAAATACCATGATGAGTGTCCAAAAAATGACCAGACCATGCCCTTTAGTATGGATCAGAGTAAAATCTCATTTTTAAAAATATAAATCAGTACTTTTAATGATCAAGTCCTACTACGTGTGAAATGGCTATTCGATGCAGGTCGGTAGCAGCGTAGCGCCCAACACACCGTTTGTCAATACAGACTCTAATCCACATGCGCGACTTGTTAACACCCCATGAACAATATAATCATATTATCTGTAAAGATATTGATTGTGATGGGCGTGATGAGTTTAGTGGGTTGGCAATGATTACATGATAACTGGATATTATGAAGATGTAACGACTGAAATAGTATTATTATTATTATTATTAATTATTATTATTATTATTACTATTATTATTATTATTATTATTATAGGCCCAATTAGTATAATTATTATAATTTGTATAATTATTACTTATTTCCGGGCTTGCCCCACACAAGCATTTGAAATTTTTTGGCCATAGCCTCTTCAATAATTATTATCAATTTTCATCCATTGAATTGTTTACATTGTAATACATTGTACATTTTTTGTAGTTTATGAAGAAAATAAATGTTTACTGTATTTAAATGAATGTGAATGCCTGCGGCATGAATGTTACTACACTACAAAAATAATAATAACGTGATGGTAATGATGAATGATGATACAAACACAGCAATACATAATACTGTTAGAGGCCTATTTTTAGAATAAACATCATCAATTGTTGTTGCAAATGGTGCAATAAATATTGCAAATGAAATTTATTAGTTATACACGTTTTCGGGCGTAATGGAATGGAAATAGAGTTTCACGGTTTACGGTATTTAAGGTTCCATGACGGACGAAGTAAATGAAGGTATGCCTAGAGTCGGTTAGTAGTTTTGACTTCGGATGACGAGGTCCAATTGAATACATATTACAAATCTTCAATGATGCATGATGATATAACAATGATGATAATGATGACGACGACTACGATGATGATGATGATGATGATGATGATAATGATGATGATGATGCTGATGCTGATGATAAAAATGATAACAATGATGATATTATGAGAAGACGAAGGCGAAGATGATGATAGTATGATAACAAATAGAGATAATGATTAAGATAATCAATCAATCAATCAATCAATCAATCAACTTTTATTTCAGATATTATATCCATATAGCACACAAATAAGTATAAATATATAAGAAAAATAAAAATGTGTGCCTAAGTTATAAAAATACATTATACATTGCAATATTAACAGTGAAGCACCTTACACCATGTTAACCATAATCTAGAATGTTTTAAAAACATGTATATTTATGCACTTCACAAGTATATTATAATTTATAATGACGATGATAATGATGATGACTTAATATTACAGAAGGAAATAAATAAGGTAAACATTATAGCTATACAACCGAGTTAGAGGATAAATAAGGTATAGGATTTAATTTAGAAGTGTTACATACTTTCGGTAAATCAAAACATAAAGCATGCGCAACATTGTCGAAATTTAACCTTAATCGAAATCAAGATTGTCACTTGGAATCGTATAGGTAAATTACAATGTAATAATGCAATGTATAGGATTTGATAATGTCTGGTAATGTGTTAAACTTCGGAAAATATTGAATTAACCTTGCTCTCCCTGGATTCTATTATTGTTAATCAAATTATCCTATTTCTCAATCGTCTATTTCGAATTAGCACGTTATAACGTTCGCACTCCTGGGACTACAGGCAGTTTCGTAGTGGACTGAGTACTCGATAAGTTTTAACTGCCAACTAGTAAAAGTATTTTAATATACGGCGGTAGTAGATTAAGTTGTTATTTATAATAGCCTCATCGAATTAACGAATGGACATTGAACTTAACAACAAAAAAGAATACTGTATTTTAATTGTGACATTAAATGATCTATCAGGATTTTTAACCAATACTGGTAAGGTAACTAAACGAAACAGACTCAAAATGATACAGCAATGCATTGTTATACCCATACATGCCATTAAATTGTGTCTGCACTCAAAATGAAATAATACAAAAGTGAAGAATTAAAAAACTCTATTCAAAAATGTTGAGTTAGGCCTACTTGTAGAGTTGATTTTCAAATTGACGAATATCTAAAGCATTAGCTTAGGAATATTATGACTATTGATAATTTTGAATGGCAGTGAGTAGTGGCGAATTTAGGTGGTATTTTTTTTACTTGCAGTATGTTTAGTAAGTTGTTAAATTTTATATCGTTTGTTGCAAAATATCATTTAGTGAAAATTTATCACTCCGGTATAAAAATCCAATTTTAATTTTTTTTTTTTTTTATATAGTTGAAGGTTTTAAACTTAGTAGAATAATGAAAATGTAGTAAAGAAACATATATGAATGTATGTTATAATAAATAAAACTGAAATGGCTATATTAAATGAACTATTATCGTTGCTGTACAACTACTACTACATATTATTATTATTATTATTATTATTATTATTATTTATATTCATGAATATGGTATAAATACAAAATATGAATGAACTTTATACCGAATATTCTATTTAAAGCGAATGCATACTTATTTGTCCATAACGAATATTTTTAAACAAAGACACTAGTTAAGAATCGGATTGTGACAGACACAAGCAAATACTATACAATTTCAATATTATCGAATTTCCAATGACGAGTACTTTCTCTTTTAAAAAATAATAGGTATTACCACAAGAATATTACATGTAAACACGCCTACTTTGATCTCTTTATCTAACTTACCAGCCAATTAGAAGTTGTAACGTATCAAATGTGAATGCAATTGGTTAACGCGTTAGCAACCACCTGTCAATAAATTAAGAATGCGCAGGCGTGGACCGCGATCGATGCGGAGTTGAAAGGAAAAGTCTCGGTTAGCAGCTGGCTTTGAAATCGAGGGCGGGGATGCCTGCAAAAGCAAAAACGCACCAACTTAGCTTTTTGAAACCAGCCTAGCTCAGGTTCTTTTCTAAAGCAAACTTGTGCTCATTTGCATAATCACACCGTGATGTATATAAGTGATAAATCTAAATGTTGACCTGCACAATCTCTTCGGAGTTTACAAGAAAAGGTAGACCTAATCTGGAACCAAGTGTGTGATATATTCGGCTTTAATTTCATTAACTCGATAAGAGTACCCTTTCATACAGAGATGCCTAGATCATTTCTAGTCAAGAAAGTCGCAAGTAAAAAGGTTGTATATGCTGGTAGCAGAGACGTTGACATACAAAGTCGAATTGGAAGCGCGTTTACACCAGTAGCACCTCGTGCAAAAGGTAAACTAATATTTTTTCTTATGATTAAACTACACAATTCTTTTCGTACATACCTTTTTAGGCATAATGCAAAATTTCGTACCTGTATCAATGCATTAAATTATATGATAATTCATTTTTAATCTACCCTATATTTAATTTATAATGCATTTAAATTTCACTATATTATTATCTTAATTTTCGTTTGTTTTTATAATTATATAGGCTTTTTTTTTATGAATTAATGTTCGTTGTGCAATATACATGCAACATTTTGTAATATTAAAATAATAATAATAATAATAATAATAATAATAATAATAGTAATAATAATAATAATAATAGTAATAAAAATAATAAATAATAATAATAGATTTAATTAGGCCTATACTGTTTGTGATAAGCTAGTAAAATAATAAGTGAATGGGTATAACTAATTTATTATATTTTAATTGTTTCCTCGCAAGTAAACGCACCTTTTAACTTCTGAAATTCTCGTCAGTAAAAATGATCAGTGTTGATGTGTGCTATTTGAATAAGTAATTTAATATTTTTATTTATATTTTGGAGTGTTACTAGATTTAATACATTTAAAACGTTTTTAAGCATCACATCATCTTTATATTTTCATGCTAAATTGAATAATGAATAAAGTAATACTATCAAACTACAGTACATCTGCACAATCGTAAGCCAAATAAAATTTGTATTATTTTCCTAGAAATGTAATACAATTTTTCAGCATTATGAAACGAACTAATTGATAACATGTAGAACAAAAATACACAAATGTATCAGGCTATTCAAATATCACTTATCTAGAGTATTATCAGCCCAGATTGTAAATAATTCGGCAAGGATGTGTTTACACGTTATAGGTACCCACACGTTATGTCGCGTGTCGCTGCATGATAAGAATCCGCTGCATGATAAGAATCCGCTGGATGTACAATTCGACAATACTTTCCCCATAAAACAATCGCAAACTTATCGAAAAGATAACAGACATGCAGCTGGTAAAATGGTAGAACTGATTTTAGACGACTTATTTTCGTTATCTGTCTGCTACTGGCAGCTGTCGAAATAGCTAAAAAAAAGAGAGGAAATAAATATAATTGATTGTAGGCCTAAATCATCGGTTCTTCGTTGAGTGCAGATATACTTCTTGCAACCGCCTCCCTGGTTGAACCGAAGAATTAGTGTTGTACTACGCCTAAAATATTATGGTAGGGAAAATGTTTTAAATTTCGAAATTAAAGCACTTCACAATAGCACATTATTGATTAAATCTGTTTTATTATCTTACATGCTTAACATTTTCGCTATGTTTTTTAAAGCTAAGCCTAAGACCACCCATTTCAGATTGCTATTGATTCTTAACATATTTTAGGCCTACTCATTTTAAGAATTCTTTTTGACTACCCTTGTTTTGCTTGGGCGTGAAAACCTAAAAACAATGCGTGATTTTATCCTTATTTGTAGTTCTAACACCTATCAAGCAGAACAATACAATACAAGGCTTGTGTGGTTATCATTGTTCAAAGGCTTCTTGATTAGGTATTGTTGTGCACCATGGATGGTAGATGGTCTGTTGTGAAACAAATATAACGAGCCTAGCATTAAGCAAAATCTTCGCCGACTTTTGTCGTGATTGTTGCGCCGGTATTAACGCATCTTATCACTCTAAATAACCGAAGATTTTACTCCGTAAGATTTCTAGGAAGAGGATAGTTGGTGTTAACGAAAACATTCAGAGTGTTAACAAATTGACAGAAGCTAGACTCGAGTCGATACGGCGGTTCAATATGCTTTCATTATGTCTGTACAGACTATGGCTTAAATCACAGATCTACATATTAAAATCATTGTAACAATGTTTTACTCATTATGTTTCCATTCGAATTTTATATCCTTAGTTCAATTTTGTTAATTTCGTTTATAGCAATTTACATAGTGTTCCTGTTCATATTTTAAAAGTAGGCTTATCCTATCAAAAGTTAAATGAGATAGTGTGACGAAATTGTCAGCCGCCAATTTGACGGAGATCGTATATATAGCCAAATGATTTTCCATTGGGTAGTTCTGATTTTGTATATTTATAGGCCCACATAAGCGAATGTTTCGTTTAAAAACTGTATAGGCCCGTTCATGCGTGTTCCAGATGGCATAATCATAGGTATTATGCCTCTGTATTCTATATTTTGCTCTAGTCTGCTTGGGATTGTCGCGTGTCGCCTTCTATCTTGCCATTTAGTACGCTTGATCGTGTATTCATTTGGGCGGAAATTGTTTTTCTTTGATTTAGTTCATCAACTACCCTACATTTCCTTAAACACATGCGATGTTGATAGTTTTTCTAATTAAATAGGAATTAATTTGTATTTTACAGACGTAACACGTGACTATGAGCCGTGGGAAAGAGGAACATTCAGGCCCTATGAAGACCCTGCAGTACCCCCTAAACAGCTAAGCCCGACGCTAGTGATTTCTACTAAACTTGCACAACTCTCAGGAAAGTCAGTCGAGAGGCAAGCATCTCCCTCGCCAAGCCAAAGATGGCCTTCCGAAATCACATCCTACAATATCCCATCTCCACCGGCAAATGGTAAGTCAGTCAGTCTATTCGTGTTTCATTATTCGATGAATACAACACATTTTCTAGGGATAATATATGTACAGAAAATTAATAATTAATAATGGGAACAAACGTTGGTTCGAAATAGCTCAGTTTAAATGAACGAAAAGACTGCCGCCGTCCGCAATAAAGAAAAAAATGACTGGGAATCTTTATTACGAAATTAACTCGTGAATAACTCGTGAATATGCTTTTTGTTTGTTAAATTCAATTTAAGATTTATTGAACGTGAGCATACCTTCAACAATGGCAAGATAAAGTTATGAATAAATTACAACCTAGGTCTATATTCAATACTTTTCCAACTGTTCAAATTCTCACGCTTGTCTCACGCATGCGTGTTCTAGGAACATCATTCGATACCGTATGAATTAATAAGTGTAGATGTTGTTTATATAGTAAAGGAAAATCCATCTTGTGAGAACAATAATCGAAACGAAATCTGGCGGGAAAACAAACAATAAAAACTCGTATTTGCTAATGACAAATCAGTTAGGTCTAGAATTAATTATCATCCTTGATTAAGGTCATTATTTTATAAATCTTAATATTTTTCGTTTTAGGTGTTATTAGCCGTGAAATGATGGAACTTCTGAAGGATGGCAGTTTAAGTTACACCGACGTGTACCGTGCTCGTTTTGCACAACTTGAGGACATTTTAAGTTCTGTGTCGTCTGATGAATTAAATTGGTACAGGCAGTCATCGCTCAGCATACCGTCACCTTATACCACAGCTATGCTACCCAGAGATATCGCACTCACAGTACCGGCCCAGCAACGTTATTCCGCCGATTTAGACGAAATTAGCCCACTGACTCACAGACCAAGCGCGCATCATCAAGGCACTTTCAGGTGTTTAGACTGTACAAAAGTTTTTAGCACACCGCACGGACTTGAAGTGCACGTACGGCGGTCGCACAGCGGCAAACGGCCGTTTGCGTGCGAGATTTGCCACAAGACCTTTGGCCATGCCGTGAGTCTAAATCAACACAAGGCGGTACACAGTCAAGATAGGACATTCCAATGCAAGGAGTGTGGAAAAAGCTTCAAGCGTTCGTCAACTTTGTCAACGCACATGCTAATACACTCGGACACTAGACCGTATCCATGCGAATATTGTGGCAAGAGATTTCACCAGAAGTCGGACATGAAGAAACACACGTACATTCATACAGGTATGTTTATTTCAAAATATTTGTTACTCATATTTTGTTAAAATACTAGTTGCTATTCTTTTTAAAATAGTATATATAGGGCCTATGACACATAGCACACCTTACAATTATTCTTATTACGTGTTAATAAGTAAATTCATAATTCTTTGTTTCTATTTTAAATCATTGTAATATTAGGCCTATATATTACAATGTATGATTTACAATATTACATTGTTGTTCTTATTTACATTAATACATTATTTCGTTATTGTTACTGTTATTATTATTATTAGAAACATATGGGATGATTTATGATTAAAATATATTTAACTACTGGCATAGGCTTAACCTTAATATAAGGCAATTGCATTCTTGCAACATCACAACATACCGTACGCTTACTGGTAAATCAATAAATGTGTTAATATTCTTAAAAAATTAGCACATTTCGTTTTAATCCAATGCAATTTGTCACATCACCCAATCTTTGGATTCGAAAATTGACTATTTGCCATCTGTGTCGCTGTGGTCGCGCCAGTCGGTAGACAACACTATCATTTGCAATTTAATTAATACGTGAAGCTTGTCATTAGATTGTTAAGCTTTGGCCAATTAATTCCTATTGTACATAAATCTGCTCAACCAACAATCTGTTAAATTAAAATAATAGCGATGTCTCACCAATTATATGCAACTACATATCTGATTTAATAAAATTATATCTGGCAATCTGATTACATTTGAAAGGCTGTGTGAGCGACAGTTCGGGCGCTAATTTATTGTAAGCACGCGCAGTAAGGGTAATTACTGGGGAAATCGATGTATATCATAGGCTAGATTGAGATGAGGCCAATTCGGACGTGATAGCTTTTTTTTTACGAACTAATCGCTACGCAAGGAAGATTATTTGTCAATCAATTTAGTAATTTCATAGCGTGTGCCAAAACAAAATTACACAACCCGTATTTTTAATTAGGTAATGTATGTGCATGATTTTTATGTATTTTCATGGTTTATCTTAATGTTCTTTTTTTATTGTGCAGGAGAGAAGCCCCATAAATGTCTAGTCTGTGGTAAAGCGTTCAGCCAGTCGTCAAACCTAATCACACACAGTCGAAAACACACCGGTTACAAGCCGTTCGGTTGCAAGATCTGCGGAAGAGCATTTCAACGAAAAGTCGACCTTAGACGACATTTTGAGACCCAGCATCCCGACCAAGAGCGACCAGTGATAACTTCTAGGCCCCCTGCCATCACCACTATTAACGTTCCTGTTATAAACACTGATATCATGAAAGCCTAGCTGTCAAGAAAATTGTAAACAGAAACACAAGCAACATTCCAACCAAACAAAAGGCTATTGTAAAAATTCATAAATGTAAGCCATATTTTTTGTTAGGTCATTAAATTATATTTCTCAAATAACTTCGAATTTGATTCAAATTATTCATTTTAACGCTGAAACGAACTTATTGGAAGAAGCCTAATTTGGAATGTACATGTTTTACCTATGCAAACATTTAATTGAATTGGAATGAATTGATCGACTTAAGAGTCTATGAACCATTGTCTAATATCTATTCTAAGACGGTTGACTAAATACTTTGCATTCTCTTATAGAGGCTGATGGATAAGCAGATTATTTCATTTTTTATATCTTAATAATTATATCAACAATCAATTAATTAAATTAGTGTTAATATGTGTTGTAATTATTTAATTTAAAAGTCTGACTCGATATTGTAATATTTTTTGTTATAAAAGAATTGTATTATAAATAATTGTGAATATGCCTATAAACAGATGAAGAAAATATTGGAAGAATAAAATCAATCGAATATAAAAATTTTAATTGGTCTAGAGTTTGTTATTGAGATTTGATTATTAAGATAATGGTGCAACCGATTTGTGAGAGTGAAAGTGATTTGTGCCGGAGGCCGTATTAATAATTTAACAAAAAGTGTAAATTAACATAGTTGAAACCGAAACACGCAGAGTACTTGTTTAACAAATCGAAGTATAGTAATGTTTTCAATGCAGCTTAAATTGATTAACTTAATCAAAAATGTTTTAATAATTATACCGTAAAACCTCAAGCCAAAAAATAAAATGAAAACACGCTTGGTTTATACAGTAGTTTAGGTGATTTAATGCCGGGTAATAAACTTCATGATACATGTTGATGTAACAGTGGCCCTTATTGTTTTATAGTAGTAGTTCCCAAAATTTAGAGCATTCGTTTTGAAAGAAGCCTCCCCTCTTTACTTTGCAAAATTAGCCTCGAAAAAAAATCGATTCAATTCGAGGTTTTACGGTATACGACCAATTAGGCTATACAATATTAAACAGACACGTAATGTGTAATACACGTAATGTGTACTGCACAATGCCTATATGGATTTGATGAAATACAGTAAGATTCAAAACTTTCGTTGGTCTTCCTGAGCAAAACAAGCTAGCCATGCTTAAATGCCACCAGTGCATATCAACATACATACAAGATGGCATTACATCCTTGTTAAATTAGCACCATTATTTTACCAATGAAACATGTAAATTATTTAACAATAGGGGTATTGTTATTAACTCAGCAACGACGTTGCCACACAGAATCGAATGAAGCGGACGAGATTTGAACTCCCACTGAACAATCGAATAAATACATTCTGATTTCATGAACATGTACATTGCGGGTAGTTAACGTCAGGTTTATTATTGATTAGATATCTTACTTTTAGTCGAGGAAATCGTTAATTGAAATACCGATAAGAAATTGCAAAAAGTTCTACTTTGAACCAAACAACACCAATCTCTAGAGATATATTCACAGTAAATTTACATTTACAGTATTTAATACATACAAAGCAGCTAAATAAAAGCACATTAGGCCTATTATATATTGACTTGGAATACGTCCAGTTATCTCGTCGCTTAAAAAACGCGTGCAGATACATCTATTGAGTTTTCTTTCGTCTGCTAAAACAGAAAACCCCGACAGATAAAGTATCCAGTAAAAAATACAACCGTATAACATCCTTTTGATATCCAGTACAATTTAACTGTCGTACACTAAAAAAAAAAGGAAAAAAATCTGACAGGCGAGTTATCTATAATAAAGATGCAGACTGCGAAAATAAAACCCCGCTTAATAACAAATAACTAGTTTGAAATTTGTTAGACGAAAGGAGGTGTTAGAGAAGTGTTAGAATCCCGTACACTGTTCATTTATCGGTCGCTTAATTTTAGACAGCCTTTGGTTAATGATACATAATTACGGTGATGGTGTTAAAGAACTGGAGAGAAATTTCAAATCCGATTGTATTTCGTTTCGAACGTGGTAGTATATCCTTTTTGTATAACATTATATCTGAACACAAAGCCTAACATTGTCACAATAGCTACGATATCGTACTCAATTTAATGTTTTCCGCAATAATTTGTTGATCACAATTAGGCCTAACATTAGTAAATTTACCAGACTATCAAATTTCATTTGACAAAAACATGTGACATGCCTAAATATGGTCATGACGTGATGTCATCACACCACCACCATTATTTAAATTATAGGCACATCATGACCATATATGGGCACGCAACAGTTTTTTGTCAAAGAAAATTTGATAGTGTGGACAAAGCTTCAGGGATATCAATATTATATTTACTTGAATTTTTGGAAGAAGATTTTTATTTATTTATTTTTTTATTTTTTTTTTTGGGAAATAAATGAAACAAATAAAACAGCTCTGTATCCTTATAAGCTTGAAATATTCACTACTGTACAGACGCCTAAGTCTAAAAATATATTTTTTTTTAATGAGTGGCTTTCACTGTATTTATCAATAATTTATTAGCTTTCAGTCGAAAATTTTTATTTTAATGGACATTAACGGACGTCTATACTGAAACATTTCTGCTAGTGACTTTACTAATTTTCGTATTGAAACATCTGGAAATAAAAAAAGAGTATATATATATTTATTTATATATATATGCCTATATATACATAGGCCTATAATATTTATATACATATAATATATATATAAACATATATATATATGTATATATATATAGGCATATATGGCCTATACAAATAATAATAATAGGAAAAAAATTGAATATTTAGGTCTGACATTGACTGATACAACAATTCATTTACTAACGAAACATTATCAAAACTGTGCCCTTTAAAAATATGAGAACTCTATGAAATAAAGCCTTCTTATACATTTAGCATACGGGGGTAATATATCAAATGAGAAAAATACATTAAATTACGTTAGTTGTGGCTGTTTGTGGGGGAAAATCGAATCCATTAGTGGCAGTAAGGAAATAAAAGAAGAGATGGGATAAAGCTGATCACATGAAAATGATATTGCATTGATGAGGTACGAATTTGAATATGAAACCAGATGCGTGTAGACAAACGGGAATGTCAAATGACAGCACGCGACCAGTATGTGTAAGTTCAAAACTCCCTTAGCATGACTGATATATTTGTAGACGCTTCAACAGTATTCAAATTCACTGCAGCATAGGGGCTTGGGTGCACGACACAAGCTTATCATAACTGATGATTAAACATGCTATAAAAATACGTATACAATACATAAAAACGCATGAACAAATATATATACATGAATATGATATAATATAATATATCTTATATACTATATATAACCATTACTGTATATAGAACTTATGTTTGTATATAAAATAAATCATATATATAAAACAGTACAGTATATTTAAAGTATATAAGAGATTATATAATATATATAATTTATATAATATATATATATATTTTATATATATATATATATATATATATATTATATGCATAAAATTTAAATAAAACTACTGACCATTTCAACAATAATGTTTGAACATAAATTAAATTTCTAATTAAATAATCATTTGTAACATGAATTTATTCATTGGTATACAATATTATTTTACTTAAACGGAACATGAAAAATAAAACATAATTCAACAAATACACAAAGAACAATACTGTTATAGGTAGTTTACAATTTTATTGAGAACAAAGTAGAATACATTTCACTTTTCTTAAAAACACAGAATAGATAATTCATTAGACTTGATGGGTGCTTTTGTAATGAAGGTCAAGGCATCCATCATTTTTAAAAGGGTAAACATTTCATTACATGAAAATACACTGCGAAAATTTCATAAGAATATAGGCCAATATCATCGTTGATGCAAATAGTTGTTTAGGAGAAACTACAAACATTTGATATCAATACCCACAGAAACTTGGTCAACATATTGTGAAACAATAATAAGATCTAAACATTGTAATGCACTAGTTACCATGTTTCTATTTTCACTAAGTACTAAGTATTCTTACAGCAAGAATTTTTTTAAACCTTGTTTGCGAATTTTTTAAAGATCGTCAGAGAAGGGCGGAAAATAAAAATAAAATTTTGTTTTCTTATTTAGCAAATGATATTGCCAGAAACATCCAGGCGGAGAAGAAAACAAAAATAAAATGTTGTTGTTGAATGTAGACAGTGCAGTAATGGGATAATAAAATGCTTTAAATTTATATAATTAGGAAGAAATATACATACCTATTTTTTGAGATTTTAAGGCAGCGGCGGGCGCAATAATATTAAAGAAAAACTTTTATCTAATTTTGAAATTTCCCTTTTTCATGGTGGCGAATGCGCTAATTGGCCAAAAATAAAATTATATTTTTATTTAAAATCATCATTATTGGCAGGCGGTGGGTTCGCTAAACAAGGTATAAAAAAAACCTATTGTTTTTAAAAACATTGTCAGCATCAGCTCTTAAACTTTAATGATATTTATACACATCATAGTAAAATTTAATAAGTATAAGGTTATATATTTAAAAAAACATTCAATTGATGGTCAATCTATAAAATTGTCAAGAAAAATAATAAAAAAGAAATGAAAATACTGTACTAGCATGCTAACTCATGTATTCAAACCTAAAATATAAAAACTAAACTTCTGAGATTTTACTGAAGTGGAGTTGAATAAGCTTGGTGCCACCAGAAACGTGCCGACAAGGGATCCGACGTGTCCGACGGAGGAGGTCCGAACCAAGGCGACCACGGAGCCTCAGTCGACGGTCTGGAATAAAAAAAATCCTGTTAGGGTTCAGGGGGAGAGTTTTTATGGCTTAATTTGGTCCTATATGTGCTTTTAGACCACAATATTTGGGATTGGCAATCAAAATAGCATTATTTGGATAGGAAAATCATAATTCTTTTTTATTTTTGGTCCGACGACCTAGTCATTCATCAGACGACAGTAGGGGTCCAGGCCTGTCCGACAGATGGGCAAATGCCCACCCTCCTGTCTCTTATACACATCTAGATGTGTATAAGAGACAGATTTGATTGGCAATCAAAATAGCATTATTTGGATAGGAAAATCATAATTCTTTTTTATTTTTGGTCCGACGACCTAGTCATTCATCAGACGACAGTAGGGGTCCAGGCCTGTCCGACAGATGGGCAAATGCCCCCCCTCCCCCTGCCCCATCCCCCGCTGGTGCCACCACTGCTTGGTAGTTAAGATGATTGCCTTCTAATCCCTGGGTCTGGGGTTTAATTCCTTCTTTACAAATAAACACAAATTTCAGTCCTTAAGCCTCTTATTAGTTCATAAGGCATCATTCAGTCCTGTAATTGGTAATTTACTTGATGTTGGATGCAAAAGAAATTAGTATAAATGTACTGTTCCAATGCACCAACAACACACAACCATAAGTTCTGATAAGAATAATAATATAGCAGCCATTTGAATTTTTTAAATTGAAGCTGTTTGGGGGCACTAGATTTCTTGATATTCTGCTTTAAAATAAGAAACACAAAATACCACTGGAACCAATTCTGGTGCGGTGGTGCTCTTGTGTAACTGTGATGGCCATTTTTTGGCATGTAAAAAGACAGATGGACAAGAGAAAAAATTAAAATCTCCCACCTTTTGTTGTACTATTATCTTAATAATAACTCTGGGACTTAAGACTTGACGCCCATATAGATTGCTATTCACATGGCAATTCTTTTCTGATTGATGTTGGAGTTCCACAGGCAACTAGGTGAAAGTAGTAAACCACATTTTTTTATAATTAAAAAAAAAAAAAAAGACCAGTAATATTGGTAATTGAAAAATAATGTTTATATTGAACACACTGTCTGAACAAGATTCAGCAGTTTGATCTTAAAATAAACGAAACACTCTTTCATCATCTACGAAAACAGCTCTGTAAAAATTTTGGTAGATAGTTAAATATTGATTTCAATTATAACAATAATTATGATCATAGTGCGAGAAACTAAATGATAAATTTTACAGATTTTAATTTTATCAAATTGAAAATCCATTTACAGCTTCCTAGTAATAACAATCTTTAAAGGGTTGAGTAAAATTCCCTCAGCATTGGTTTGATATTGGCTGAGTAAAAAGATATATCGAACTTATTAATAAGATATGTATAGAGAAGTCATTAATAAAATATTTATAAAGCTGTTAATAAAAGATAAAGGGGTAAAGGTAGATCTTGAAGCAATCTTGGTTTGTGTGTGGTTGTGCAGTTTGTTCACATCATGCAAAGTAATCCTGGATTCCAGGCATCTGATTGGTTAAAAAGCGGGTAATAACTTCAACCATCACCCCTATGAGGTAAGTTGAATGATAGTTCATAAATTCCTGGAGAAAAAAGCACTGTCACGTTAAATGATAGTACTTTTCTAGGCGATAGCAATGCTCCACTTCCACCAATCAAATCAATGTTCTTGCTAGCAAATTATTGCTCTAAAAGTAAAATCACAACACAATACCACTTTATATTCTAGTACACATCATATCTACCACTTATTCAGAACTTTGTAAACCTTGTTTATTTGTTGAGAAGGATTCAACAAAATCTTCCAATTCTCTGAACTCAATATTAACTTTCTTCAACATGGCCGAGAGGAACTTTACTCCATGTTGGGATGTTATGGCTGACAAAAGAACTTCATTTTTACGACTCAACCTGTAAGGTAAAAAAATATCAAACTGAAATGATATATATATATATATATTTTATTCAATAAAAAATATATAAAAATAGTGGCAAAATAAAATTCCTTGGCATTCCTTACAGGAGAATTTACATCAATGAGATACCAACCAATGTCAAATAATAGAAAGATAACCGGCAAAGAGGCATTGTTGGAATTAATATACTAATGTGAGGACCCTCTAATTATTTACACAACTGTTAATGTTTAGTAAAAAGCTAACAACTTACTAAAATATACACAGTAACAAATTTCGATTATTGAATTTTATATTTCAATTAATTTATCTGAACATAGACAACATATCCTTAGAATAACAATTGAAGATAATAAATTATAAGATTGGATTTTTATTGATAAAAATATCGACAAGTAGGTTTACGCAAACGATCAATGGATAAAGAACATTCCATTGGGGAAATAAAAAACACAATACAACAGCAGTGGCAAAATAAAATTCCTTGGCATTCCTTACAGGAGAATTTACATCAATGAGATACCAACCAATGTCAAATTATAGAAAGATAACCGGCAAAGAGGCATTGTTGGAATTAATATACTAATGTGAGGACCCTCTAATTATTTACACAACTGTTAATGTTTAGTAAAAAGCTAACAACTTACTAAAATATACACAGTAACCAATTTCAATTATTGAATTTTATATTTCAATTAATTTATCTGAACATAGACAACATATTCTTAGAATAACAATTGAAGATAATAAATTATAAGATTGGATTTTTATTGATAAAAATATCGACAAGTAGGTTTACGCAAACGATCAATGGATAAAGAACATTCCATTGGGGAAATAAAAAACACAATACAACAGCGAAATGCATGATCACTGTGTAACCAGAGGGTTTAATGACGCACACATAATCGCTGATCAATCACTGGTTCAATTAAGAATTAAGACTGATCTTGTTAATTAACTTTTGGTAATGTAATCTAGACGAATCTTTGAAAATGATCACCATAGTTTGTAAACATTTAAGTCTTTTGGGATTGCTGAAAATGTATAAGTATCCAGGACACACAAAAAAAAACAACATTGTTCATGTGAAAAAAGAAATGACACTGGACAATGCTGAAAAAAAGATGATGAGAAGATAATAAAGACACCCAGTATAATAATAATAATAAAAAAAAACAATAACAACAATAATAAGTAATACTAATAATAATTACCATTATTATCAATAATATCATTATTTTATCATCATTTTTACAATTATTATCATCATTATTATTTTCATATATATATTATCATTCAAAAAAGGAATGTTTAAATTAATAACTGTCTCATATTTTTCCTGTTTTTCTGGGTTTTTTTTTTAGTTTGATTGTCAAACTTCAATTTGTTTGCAAATTGTAATAAAGATTACTTAAAATTGAATTGAATAAATTATTATTATTATTACTATTATTATTATTATTATTATTATTATTATTATTCTCAATATTATTCAAATTATTACTATTATTATTACCATTATCATTATTAATAAAACAAATTTGTATATCCATAAACAGTTTGATGTACCCAATTAGATCAATACCTAACACATCTGGATTTCACCCCTTACATTAGTAGACACCAATTCTGCTAATTAAAGTTTTACCCCAGGATACACATAGCTAACAACTCAATCCTCAAATAGCCGAGCCAGTCCTCTTCTCCTTTTCTCATTAGAAACCAAAATCTATTTTACCGTATTCTTAGGCTTGAACAAAAAAAGGCCTCAGGTTTGTAGATATTATGCTAAGCCAATTGCAAGACGAGCAGTAATGAATTGACTGCCGTTATGATTAATAGGCAAGGCAAAATCATAACCACAACTTGTTCCAAATCCGCCCCTAAGGAATGGAGAAAATTAAGTCTTCGGAATAACGAGTGCGAGACCGCAGTGCTCGGCAGTGCGTGACCAATTTAGTAACGAAGCGAGAGAGTAGAAGGGAAAGATCGCCTTAGATTCATCAAACATCCTCTCATAGGACGAAAATGAGAAATTATTGTCATCTGACTAGAATAATGTTGTTTTAATCTATTTTTCTTGAGTATTTACTAAATCTCAGTGGAAGATAATAACAATATTAATTTTGAAATAGTTTAAAGAGATGAAAGTATATAAAGAATGTTAAAAACCAAAATAATCCATTAGTGAATGTTGATAGGTTTGACAAAACCTTGAGCAGTTAAAACAAAAAAGTGACATTAAACTATTCAATATAGATTCTCAAGGCCAGCAGATGTTTGCATACATAAAAAAAACGTAGGGAGATATTTTGAGCTCTTCTTTGAGATGACATTTATGTTGAATAACTTATGTGACATTTGTTTCCAATAGTCATTAAGATATATTATTAATTATTATTATTATTTGTGATTCTGAGACATATTCTTATATACATTTGATATACATGTAAATGTCATTCAGATTTAATATTTATAAATTATTATTTAATGCTGGAAATGATATGATATTTGATTTGAATACATTGCATTATATTCATTGCAATATTTTTTTTTCAAATTTTATATTAATAAATCTGTAATGTTGAAGATATTATATCCCAAGTTGATATTTGAGTTTAATATCTTGTGTGATATCCGTTTGCAGAAGTCTTTCACAATCTATATCAATTCTTATTTGTAATTCTGAAATCAAAAAAATGCTACGCTCTGAAAAATCCTGCCTCAAATCAAATAGGCTTAAGTTATATACTTCTTTATTAATATATGAATAAGCGTCACTGTTCAATCCCAATCCCCAACACAATATCCTGAAATGACCAAAGAGGCTATTAACCATTCATCTACATACAATATTTAGCTGGTTTAACATCACTATCAGAGAGTTTTTCATTTCGTAATTCACAGCTGTAGAACAAACCTGTGAAAATTCTGTATTCGATTTGAGCTAAATTGACTCGCATTGTTTTTAACGATTGCCCAACGTGACACGATTTGTGTCAGTTTCGGTGTGTAGGACAAGATAATTGTCTTCATTAGTTGGTCTTTTTGCATCGCCTATAATATGAATTCTCTGAGAAGCTGACTGTCGATAGTCAAGTATACGAGCTGGTCTATCGAATAGGTGTCTCGTTGATCCGTGATGTGTCAAATATGATTCAAACGCAAGTGAATTATGCAAAAGCATTAAATCCAGATTGCAATTGAGAGGCAGCAAATTACGCCAATAAAAATGAATGAATAAAACCAATCTTAACACTATACAATGAATATGCTGATAAAAGGCTTAGGGTGTTGCCAAGGAACACAATATGAAACCTACAAACAATACCTTATACAATATTAATAATATAATATATAAAAGGAAAAGTGCAAACTAATATCTTGGTAGTTGTTTTTTTTTTTTTTTTTACCTGATGGTGATTTAATCTACTGATTTCTTTTAATCCCACTTCTAATTTTGCTGTAGAGCTAAAAAATAACTATATATAACACTATATGAGAAAATTACATATTTAATTTGAATTCAATTAATAATGCTTTTTAAATACAAATACATTTTAAAAAATTAAAAATTATAATCTGTCTATTTGTAACAGAAGTCATGAATATTATGCAATTAGGTTTATAAAATTCATTGAAAAAACACAAATGTATATGCCAAAGATTTATAATCTAACCAATAATAGAGATACACTGTCCAGTTTTCCCATCCCTTCTATCTAGGCAAGCCAGTGGGGTCAAGTGGCAGGCCCCACATGGGTTCTGGTCAAGGTACATGTGTCTTGATGATACATGTCTTGTTGGTAACATTTATGATGAAAACATTCTTAATATTTACCATATTTATTCAAATATATGCCCCACTTTAAATACCCCCTTTTGAATGAACACCAACCCCCCCCCCCAAATTTAATGGAAACAACATCATTCTCAACACATTAGTGTTCTACTCCAGTAGAATTACATATTTCTAACATGGTTAGTCTTTATGATCAGGCAATAACACATTTTCACAGTACGAGTGGATCCACACTTACATTGAAATTAAGGGGCGTTTATTTGAGCACTATAGATATCCATTTTAGGCCAAAAAAAAAAAAACATACATGCCCACTCCAATTAACACTCCCTCAAAACCCCTGGGCATTTATTCAAATAAATACAGTATGAAAACGTGAAGAACCTTACTAATTGGCACAATAATAATTCTCTTGAATTAAACAATACAGCATTTACACATAGTAATATCATAATTTATAACGATATGACAGATTCTGTGACAAAGTTCAAATTCTTCAGTACGATCATTATGATCACCAGTTAAAATTGACATAGCAATGCTCACCACCTCTATTAAAGAGAGTAAGTAAAGATTGTACCTTATTAGAAGAAAGACAGCAATATTCTTATTATGTTCTGTAGTGCTGTAATATTTATTGCTGTCTCCTATGCTATAGTACAGTATGGTGTAGTAGCCTTACAAAGATTTAAGGAGAGACAACAAACAAGTACTGGTATGTAAAATTATAAAAACAATTAATTTTGAACTTGTACTCCAATGATGAACTGGCATTAAGAAACTTTTAAGCAAAACCCCTCTGATCATCTGAAAAATAAAACTAACGACTTCCTCCTTTGGATTAAGTACAAGACAAAAAAGCACAAAACTGCATGTGGAAAACCCCAAATAAGACACATTCAATTTAATTACTGAATTGATTCTTTAAACAGATTAAATCATTTTTAATTTGACACAGGTTGGAGCATTTTCAATTTACACTGATTTCTTGTTTTCTGTTACAAAAATCTTTCAATTATCAGATGCATAAACTCCGTGCCTTGATTAAGACATCGACAATGAGAAAAATTCAATGATTTTTTTACCTAGCCATCTAAAATCTCTTTTATCTGACACCTAAAGTGAGGACACTTCAAGGTAGTAATCAAGCAGGCATTGAGACAGCAAGATGATGGTACAGCCAAGTTGCTTAGTTTACGATTTCATTACCGCATGAATATGTGTCACATGCATAAGATGCTGTTCCGCGCCGTTGACTACACGACTCCCTGGTCAACCACGCGCGCTAAATGAAGTGAGATTACGATTTGATGAAGAGAAAAGCTTTGCAATCTGGCTGACGATATATATACTTTGCACAGTACCGTGCACCAGTGATGCAGAGAGAACGATAGATGTGATTGATAGCGAATATAACATGCAAGACTTGATGGAGCGTGATTTTATGTGGTTACTCTGGTTCAGCAGTAATGGATTTGATAACAAGTTAATTGACAGTATCTGTTGGGCCTTTTTTTTTCTAGAATGATTCGCGGTCTGATCAGAGAAACAGACAAGTGGTATTTACATTAAAAGCCAAACAACAATTCGCTTACATTTTTCCCCCAACAGTTTTATGATGAAGAACTTGGAAATCGAGGTCAGTTGCAGTAACAGTTTATGTTCCGCATATCATAGTATTCTGTCACTTCATTTTTCCATAATAAATAGCTTAACATTTCATTACTCAGTAAGTGTTAAAAAATACGGTTAACCCTCTGGTGCATCTATTTCTAGATGGCTCTCTCTTCTCTCTCAATGAATACAAAGAGTTTATTTTTGAACACTAAAATACTTATCACTGTATACCTCATAAAACAAAACATGTATTTCTCAATATTTTATTTTTAAATATAGGCTTAACCGAAAGACTGATAATTTCTTAGAGGGGCTCTATAATGCAATTTATTAATACCCAGTTAAAAAAGATTGTGTAGGATAACAATTTGTTTTTATATACATAATGAATTAATTTAATATAAACTAATGAGATTTTAATACTATTTTTTTACAAATCAAACTTAACAACAGACCAGTCAGAACTGGGCCTGCAATATGCACTTTTCCCCCAAAGGCATGTATTTACATAGTCTTTTTGTGGGAGTTTTAGAACAATATCCAAGGTATGGGGCAAAGTTGAAATGCCAATACCTCTAAAGAAATCTTGAAGTATAGCCCTGGACAAGTGGAAAGGATAAACTACGAGAAGATCTCGGAAACTCTTAGAGTTAACGGCGATGGGGATGGCAAACACTTGAGAGATGATCGGATGATTTCGTTAATTTACAGAGGCTTCAGAGAAGGAAAAACTTTTGCAGAGTTTTAAATGGATAAGCGGAGTCACTTACAAGCTCAGGAAAAAGTAGACTAACTGTATAATATTAATATACTTGTTATTATATTTTATACTTTGAAAATTCAGTGGAAGGTAATTACATGCATCAAAGCATTGTGTATAAATGATTGCTTTATGCTCTTTTATATACAAACATTCTTTACAGGAATATTCTCATCATCTGAATAATTAAAATTTAATTAAACCAAGATATTTTTTGGCTATCTAAACTGAGTCAAAAATCTTCAGCACCAGTTTGCCAGTTAATTTAGTTATTTAGAACCAATTTGCCATTTGCAATTTTTCAACTTTACCAAATAAAGCTGGCAGTTATCAAACACAATTACAAAATAAAAATATTAAAAAATATTATTATTGATTAAAAACTTGATCAACGACTTAAAGTCATTAGAATTGCTAATTTTATCTAAGATGGTGTCATAATTATTATTATTATTATTATTATTCTTTCTTTAGGCACACAACACATGTGCCAAGGATTGCCAATAGCGAATATATATCACTGTCCTACTTGTAGGTGACAATCCCTTACACAAGACAAACATACACACACGATGCTTTACACAAACTAAATCTCAATATGAGATTTAGGGAGTTGAGTTGTTTATGTCATGAGAAAAAATCCTGCAACTGGCAGGAATTGAACCCAGGACCCTGGGATTGGAAAGCAAGCATCTTAACCACCAAGCTATTCAACTCCACTAATAATATAGATAGTCCACTATCTGATGTTTTTTACTCTTTCTTTTTTGGTGAAAATAGACCAAAAGACTGCTTTATGCACTTCCTTAAAACATTTTAATTAGTAATTATGAAAAACATACAGAGAATTTGAGTGATTTAACCTTATCAACCTAGGATTTTTTTTTACTAAACTGTGAAAGAAAAGGCATTAAGATTTTGATGAAGCAGCCCCTTAATTTACTTATTAAGAAACAATTAAGCCTTCAAGTGCTCTTTAATTTTCAACACTTTAATTACATTCATTTCCACACTTTAATTATACTTATTTCCAGATAAAATAACAATACATACAACTGTTTCTTAATAAGAGAGCTTAATAACTAACTTAAAAGTAGAAAGGTATTGTCTATAGATAATGCTTTCAATTCATTACTAATTTTACCTGGCACTTATGACACAAAAATACAAAATACAAAAACAAAAAAGATGATACATTAAGAACATATCAAATAAAAAATTTCCTCCGCAGCCTGGCTTTAAGGATTTTAGTTCCAAAAAATGCAAAAACTCAATTTTGTTTCATCACAAGTAGATATTTATTGATTCTGTTAAATGAGCAATTAATTAAATCTTTTAATTAAATTTTTGAGTTTTACATGTTTTACTAGACTAACACAGATTAACACTTATGAGTTCCAAGGTTGGCAGTTATTAGTCTGCACAACGGGAGACAATCACATCGTCTTTTCTCTAAGTGTGAATTGTACACACGGGATCAATTGCCTCAAACGTCTCTTCCAGAATGGAGCTGCCCCATACGTTTGGGTGTTCTATAGTTAACTAAAATATCAGCCCGGCGGCTGTGAAACTAGGATAGCAGTAAAAGAATAGAGCACACACCTAAGGGACTGGCACGGTTTAGTGCACACAAGGTACGGGTACTGGATCAATTAACCATCTTCATTAAGATATACGGTAGCCAATCACATAATGTTTGGCATCTGGATGATGCTACTTTCAAAGTAGTTTGTGAGAGTGGCATACCACAATATTACAACAGTCATTTTTGTTTTTAAATACACATAGAGTGTGTAGTTGAAATGGGGCTGGAATTTAGAGACTTCAGTTGCAACAAGACCTGAAGGAAGTTGCTTCTATCAGGCTCTTTTGCAGTACTACCAATCAGTTACCGATTGTACCTTCAAGTAGGCCTCATTTTCTGCATGGCATTGGGTGGAAAGTAAAACAACTTTATTAGGGTTTTCATTCGCTTTATAATTACATGTCGAGTTAATTTGTTGCCAGTAACAACCACAGGTAGCTAACCTAATAATCACTTTTATCTTTTAAACAGTTACAAGCAAGCAAGTGTTAATTTTAACTTTCTGTATCTGGTATAATAATATGATACCTGTATACAGTCTTGAAAAACAGCACCAATTAGGTGACAAGTTTTTAAAAATTAAAATAAAGATATAACTACTAGCTACACACCCTCCGATTCAAGACCCCTCCTAATTCCAAGACCCCTCAAATTTGAGATCAATTTTTTAAAGAACATAATAAAAATTTTCTATCTTTCAAAACAAAGCCAACCCTCTACTTGGAGACTAAAGCTTAAGACCACCCCACATTTTCAGGTCTCAAAGGTGGTCTCAAGTTTAAGGACAAATTGTAAATTAATATCTTTTTGTTATGATATCAAGCATCGATATTAATATGAAATGTAAAAATCTAATCAAATCTAAGAACACAGGTTGCTTTATGATGCGAACTTAAAAATTCAATCAATGTTGTACTAATGACCATCAATGTGGAGCGGTTACGAACAAAGGATGACGATTTTACCGAATCAGACCGTTTGAGAATCATCTGATTCTGCATGGCTGACTATATGGCTTAATTAAAAGCCAGTTAATAGCAGAATCATGCTAATGACAAATCACAGAGTATAAACACGATGAAAATCAGTTGAATATTAGCATTATAAAGTCATTTGTGTGTGATTAATTTCAGTAACTAAAATATTACAGAAAACTAGTCTCATGAGCTGTACTTCAATGGCGCAGAGGGACATTTAAGATGAAGAGTTCTGACTATAGAATTGTAATCAGCAAAATCCCCTGTCTTAAATATATATTAAATATATTAATTTTGTTCATACAGAAGATTCCAAGTGTATCCTATTACTTTATATATTATATATATATCATTCAAGGAAAATGTGCAGAATTTTTAAAAAAATTTAAGTTTGCTTCAGTATATAGCCGCCTCCTCCTCCTGCTTAGCATCGAGGATTAAGAATAACCAAAAAAATTGAAGACTTAAAGAAAGATAAATTTGTCTGTGCTGAGTGAATAAACTTAGAAATAAATTCAATATTTGAATAGCTTAATTAAATATTTGCATACAGTGTTTATTTGTATCCAATCAGATTCTTTAATATTTATTGTTTTGTTCATGTATATTTGTATATTTTATTACTGTGCATATCCAGTCAGATATACATCTGTCAGCAAGCTAATTAGCTCTGCTACCAGACCTAATAATGACTCTTGGTAAGAAGGACTTGATTATTTGAACAGTATTAGTGTTTAGCCTTCCTTAAAGAAATAAAAATACATTTAACAAGATTCATACAAAAGAAAACAATTGTGTACTGTAAAATGTTTCATCTCAAGAACCAATTTACAGCATGCACCATTCAACAGGGTCAATGTTTTTTGTAGGAGTTTTCACTTTTTACTAAATGAATTTCTACACCTTTAACTTTTACTACTTTTGCAAAATTGATTTCAATGTAACTCTGTTTAAATCTATGTATGTATAACTTATTATTTTAATTTTAATTCTGTGACAAATTTTGTTGCTGTTAGATGGAAAACAATATAATAAAATAAAATAAAATAATAAATTAACCAATAAGAAACATGCAAACATTGGGTTGTAACCCACAATACAATAATAAATAATACTGATAACATGTCATGAAGAGGCAGCACTCTGAGACTAACTTTAAAGATGTAATTTTATTTAACACAAGCTTTGGTGATGAAGCTGGCATTGACTGCCAACGAAAGCTTGTGTCAAATAAAATGACATCTTTAAAGTTAGTCTCAGAGTGCTACCTCATCAACATTATCTGTTTAAATATTATTGTTCTAAGACAGCTATATAAATGCATTTTTACCAATAATAGATAAGAAAAGGGTAATTAAAACTAAAACTCAAATGTATTAAAGATATATATGTCTATGTTGAGAGAATAAACTTGAAAAATAAATCCAATATTTTAATATATTTTCAAATGCTGTCAATTGAAAACTACAACAATAATATTGTATTTCATATACTCTAACAGGAATAGCAAATATCCATGGGTCCCAAGTGAAAGAAGTCATTTCCAGGAGCTTTGTTTAAACAGCCTTTCTTAGCACATCTAATTTTGTTTTGTTGCTTATGGTGATGCCCATCAACACTGACAACGATAAGGGGTAGTAAAAGTAGTAGTAAAAAGATGCAGATTTATTGAATTTGCAAGAGATGGGTTATTTTCTTGGAGATTCTAGTCTGGTTGCTGGGGTGCGGGAGGCCGTTCCAATTACCAGGAGACTGCTACAACTGGCGAGAAACTTGGGACCCCTGAAAATGAGACGATAGGATAGCCAATCAAGATCCAGGGATCAGTTCCTAATGGTTCCTCAACAAGGGATAAACAACATTCAAGAACCAGAAGACAATAATAGGTACCGGTAACAGATAACAAAGCAAGGCAAACTATACAATTACAAGTCGCTTGTCATTTAAGTTTGATACGTTTTAATGAGTAGTTTACCGCTTAGTTTAATGTTTAAAGGTTTTTTGTGGTATGTGTCTCATTGTTAGTAAATAAAACATTTTACGCTTTTAATGAAAATTTATAATTATGAAAAAAGTTTTAATAATTGAGGATTTTCCCAGATTGTAATTTCATTTTTTAAGAACCTTATTTAAGCATACAAAGATTGGCATTGGTTCCATAACAGGTAGATGTACCGTAGTAGAAACCATCAACAATTGCCACTACAGTAGAACGTCTATTAGGAGTCAATGTCGGGATCAAAAAAGTGTGTCCTGAAAAAAGGTTGGCTGTAGTGTTAGAAGATATACTTTCACTTGTTTCAAGCTGAAAAAGTGTCCCATTACAGGTGTCTCCTTAACAGGGGTGTCTCAATCAAAGGAGGGGTTCTACTGTACTACCAATGTTCATACTACATTTCAGTTAATAGTTTTTTGTTTTACATCTACCTCATTTGTGAATTATGAAAGTCTAACCATTATTTGTCAGTAGCCTAATGTGGATGAACAGAAGATATCTTTTGTTCATCAGCTTTAGCCTGTTCATGGATATATTTACTGTTTCAATAGTTAAAACAAAAAAAAAATGGGAAAAAACAATAATGTTGGCATTTTTTTTCCACCACCACCAGTGGCGTAACAGGCGGTTTTTACCTGGCTGACCAAGCCGTCGTACCGGGCTGGGTAATAGAGAAAAGAAAGAGGGGAGAAAAATAAAGACAAGAACATTCTCCGCAGTGGCGTAACCACCGGGGGACAAGGGGAAAATATCTCCCCACCCCTTGAAGATGCCCTATTCACCCCCTGAAAGTGCCTAAAAATCTCAAATTTTGCACGCTTCGCACATATTTTTTGTCAGAGTAGGTCAGTTTCCTCTAAAAATTGCACATTTTACAGAGTTTTGATCAATTTCGACGAAATTAGAATTAAAAACACAAAATTTGTTTGTGCGTTACGCGTGCATTTTTTAAAGATTTTTTAGGGTTAGCCTTCGAAGTTATTAACAAAATAATAGTCCCAAACTCAAGAAAGAAAATTTAAGATAGATCGTTTTACCTAAAAGAAGGGCCTCAATGTGTAATGATGGTGAAAGAATATGTTTGTAATAAATAAAGCCATAAGGAAAATGCTTATATTCAGTTTTAAAAAAATAAAAAATTGCGCGCTTCACGCGCATTTTTGAGAGTGAGAACTTGTGTTTGTGCTCCTTTGCCTTCTAAGTTCATTGAACACATGATAGTCCCAACTCAAATAGAAAGAACATTTAAGATAGATTGTTTTACCTAAAAGAAGGGCCTCAATGTGTATTGATGGTGAAAGAATATGTTTGTAATAAATAAAATCATGATGAAAATGCTAATATTTAGTATGTGGCCTATATTATAAATAAGATAAGCGCTGTGTCGTATTGTTTTCTATATGGAAGAGGGGGTGGGGTGGGTATGATAAATTACCTACCGGGAAAATTATTACCTTTGCCGCCCCCCCCCCCCCCCCGCCCAACCCCCCCCCACCGACCAGGACCCCTGTTACGCGCCTTCCCACCAAATCTTATTTTCAAGTACATTAAGACTTTGCTATAATTAGTACTATATCAGGTTCCACTACATTATATTACATGATATTAGCAGACACTGGAAGAAAGTATTATAATGCTAGTAGTAATGGCAAACCAATCTGTTTTTTCTCTATGGATTCATAATGATAAATCTAAAGTTTTTGCTTCCACTACTTAGCTCTTGGTCAGTTACATCAAATATCAATCATTGTGTCAGTGCTTTGTGCTTATTATTAATGAAATACTCTGTGACTGAATTTTAAGTATGCGATAATCTACAGAGCATATTGGTGGTATGAAACATGAGATCTTAACGGCTAGATTTTGCGAAAAATAAAGACATCTCGGATATGAAATGATACCATAAGTATTAGGCATCAATTTACAATGAAATATGGGGCCTGAACTTCACCTTTTTAGCAGTCATAAATTTTCTATCTTTTCATAATTTTTAAGAGAGTAAAAACATAATCTTATCTGTGACCCCCCTCCCTCTTTTAAGATCTACATACATTGTTTAGCTCCTTCCCTAGCAAATGTTTTGTAATTTTGTAAAAATGATGAAAAAAATTAATGATGTTCTTAAAAAAACTGAATGAGTTTGAAAACATACAAAGACATTATCATATTTATAAATATATAACAAACAAAATATTAATATTTTATTTTTAAATCAAGAGGACAGATCAATCTGATCTGTTCATTTGAAATCCTTGCATAATAGAAGTCTTGTTATAAGGTTCAGGGAATGGAGTTTTATTTTGGTTGGGTGGAAAGTCCAATCCTGACATTGTTGCGAAGAACTTGAAGGTAAAAGGCAAGCATTTTAAAAACAAACAGCTATTTCTCAATTCTTAAATGAATTTTTAACAAATTGAATAATATGCAGTTTTATCGACAAGTAGCTAGCTCAGTGGTACCCACTGTATGTCCACTGAACTGTGGAGATCTCTAGGTCCCCGGTTCATTTCCCATGGCTGCTCCTCTTGCGTTTCAGCTGGTGGGCTGATATGCAAGTTTCAAATGCGCACCATCTTTCGGTTGAGACATTTAGGCCACTGGTGCTGTGTGCAAATAATGCAGTGCACTCTTCGGAAAAGAGTAGGTGATTGTCTCGCGGTGTGCTGCCAAATTCACCACGAGAAGGACCCCAATAGAAATAAGTCTCTGGACTTTCATGAGTTTGGTGTGTATCAAATCCAATCCAAATACACAAACCCTGATGGATTAAAAAGGTTAATAAAAAAAACAAAAAACAGTTCAGATGAAATGTAATTGGTTTAACGAAAAGAAAATAAATAATATATTCTTAGTAGAACGTACTTTATCTATTACAGTAAATTTTGTATTAAAACCTAAGGTTAATGTTCCAAAGTAAATTGCATTTAAGGCACTTTACATCAGCAATAGAGTGATTGACGAATTGTATACAATATTTTTTGTGATTAATTTTTGTATGTATTTCAGTGATACCTACAGCACTGTATGTAGCTTACTTCCATCATTTCTTATAATTTTAACACGTTGACAGTCATATACGAATATACAAGTGTTATATGTTGTAACGGAAGACGCCAATATGACAGTTCTGGTAGACACTATAAAACTAATTGTATTGGAAATTAAACAAATCAGCAGTAAGGTTGGTAGTCTATAAGAGAGACACTTACCTGGATGAACAGATATAAGCCATGTTTAAGCAATTTTTTGGGCATAATTAAAAACGAAAATTTTGCATATCATTGGTTCATCCTAATTAGATTTTATAAAACAAGATTCAAGGAAGATCTCTAATTATTAAAAATATATTTTTATAACAATAAACTATAAATATTATATGTACAAGTTTTTTCATTATGTTGTATCTTTCAAATTTGTTGGCAGGAAATTCTACAATGGAAAATGGGAAAAAATTATTTCCCCATGGCAGACAATGGGCTAAAAAAATTCTTTTTATATCACTTTAAAAAAAAAAAAGGAAACAATAATAAATCATGAGTAAATTTCTTGCATGATTAAAATCAAAACAGTACTGGGTTTGGTCTACAGGAGCTCATGCTTCGTACAGGTCATTTCATTCATAGAAGTCAACTTCTTAATGGAGAATAAAATTAAAATAAATGAATAATGTTTGTATTGTCATTTCTATATGGTGATGAGAAAAAATTTCCAGAGATTCAACTTAAAATTGTGGGATTGGATTGAAGCACTTTTTTTGTAGCTACACAACTCCATGGGTCATTTTCTGGTAAAAACAGCATCGGATTTGTGAACATTCATAAAGGATTTACTGATCAATAGTGTTTGGTCACTAATTCCATCCTGTTTTGCCATAAAAACTAACAACTAAGTTTCAACCGTCCTGGAAAGAATTGATATCAGTCCAGCATTCCAACTGTCTTTCAAAATTTTATCCAAAAACAGTCCTGGTGAGATAATGCTACGGCCTAAACCCTCTGCCCAAATGTTTAGAAGTTGTAGAGGATTATAACATAGGTAGAAAACAAAAAAAAACCTATATATATTCAGAGGTCGTAGTGGATTATAACATAGGGGGTAAACAAACAAATACTTGGAAGTCATTTTCACAGTATGAGAGAATAATAGGTAGTACTGGCTACAAGTTAAAAACAAAAGTAAACAAGTAAGTCAATTTGTATAGCAGTGAGTAACCTTGGATTTTTGGACTGTGTCCCTGTAGTCCTTTGCAAAAGGCTTCACATCCCCACCCCTGGTGGTATATTGGGCAGTACCCTGGGAGACAATCCCCTATTCTTTTCCAAAGAGTGTATTAGAATGGCAGCATACAGTATATATGATTGATTGATTGATTGATTGAATATTTTCTTTAACAATGCACAAAGGCCATGTTCCACCCAGGACCAATGGCTTAAACTTATACCTTCCATGGTACACAGGAACATGCACAGGTAGGTATATTTCACAAGTTTATATTTACTATGTATTTTAAATATGACTTCATAAATTGGTATAACAAAAAAAACCCAGTAATTAAGTTAACTTTATATATATCTAGTCACCGACAAGGGTATGCTATAGTAATTTTTTAAGAGTGTTTTACAGTACTTGTTTTGTATAAATTTGATGAAATAAATGAAATGGTTTATGTTGTTACAAAAATAACACACTATAACCATAAAATTATAATTGCTATTTCTAATTGCACTCACATACTAAGTTAGGGTACTATATATAGCCTATATATGCAATTGATATACATATTAAGACAACATAAGATAAGATGATAGCAGTATTCATTACTACGCAAACAAAAACTAATAAACGTATTTGATAATTTATAAAAGAAGAAAACTGAAAATATTATATTTAAATGAATTTTTTTTTACTTAAAATTTTTTCTTAAATAGAATATTTTATTTAGTATTCATTACTATGCACACAAAAATCAATAAAAATATTTAATAACTAATAAATATAAAGGCCTGTCCAGACTATCAAGTTTTCATTTGACAAAAACATGTGACATGCCTAAATATGGTCATGATGACATCACATCATGACCATATATGGGCACATCATGAGTATAATGGGTATTCTATAGTTTTTTGTCAAAGACAATTTGATAGTATGGACAGATAGTACGAACACACACACAATATATATATATATATATATATATATATATATATTTTTAAAAAAGAAAAAAAATAATATATAAAAAAAAGAAATAGACAATATTGTAGGTATTTGTAGACTTTTAAGAACAAAATCAAAGACATGACAGCCACCTAAAAAGGATTAATTCAAAGGGTCTGTCCACACCAAGTTTTATGTGACAAACACTAGTGATTTGCACATATAATGACAACACTAACACAAACACTAGTGATTTGCACATATAATGGGTGTGATGTGACATCATCATGCCTGTATACAGCCAAATCACAGATCATTTTCACACATAGGTGTGGACACACTCGCATAACAATACTATAATGTGAATTCACTTTGAATTGTTCAATTTGTATTTGAAGATGTTAATAGCTTTCAATTGGAAGTTTAAAATAGGAAAAATATCACTTTCATTATCAGACATTTTTTTTTGTCATGATCAGAATATTACTGGAGTTCATTTTTTATATAAAACACACATAACAATTTATAGAGTTAGATATAGTGTAATTACATTTATTTTAAATGTCATATGAATAAAATAATATTACACTGACAAATAAAGTAAATACAGTATATATAAATGATACATTAAGGTATAAAAAATATTATTAAGGAAATAATATATACATAAAATATAAAAGTTGATTACCTTGTTAGAAGCCATGTACTTTTATAATTTTATTGATTTCTTGCAAAGAGATTCTAATTGAATATGGAATGAATAGTTTGTATGCCTGTTTAGTTTTGCATTTATGACACATTAGTCTAAGTAAAGAATTATAAAACATCGATCTATGAAATTGGGGTATATTTGGAGCACAATGTCAATTACTTTGTACAATTTTTTATGTACAACGGCAACAATGTATAATTGTATTGTATAGTAAAGTAAGGAAGGGCACACATATGTACTTATATGTAATTAGTAGAATCTACTATCTACAATCGGATAAATGTTGATCTGAGAAGCCAAACAAATACAAAACAACTTGTTTTTACACTCGTCATCTATCAAGAAGTTACTTGTATAAGTAGTAAATCTTCTTTATCCGCTTGCACGATAAGTCTGCAGATCCTCCAAAAAACAAGTTTACCAGAAGCGTTCCTTAAACCAAAACATGTAGGGACATGATTGGTATTAAGACAGAAAACAAAGGTAGGATAGAAGAACTAATCAATATACATACACTGTTACACAACAAACCATCGAAAGCAGATTGTCCAAATCTCAGTTCAATACAAACCGCTCGCTGTTGCATTCAACCGCAAAGCTGTAACGATTTTCCCTGCCTAATGCTCTGTCCAGATCCCATTCAATAGCCTTTGGGACAAAAGCATGCATCACTTGGGTTTTGGGATTTGCCTGACATTGCCGTGTTGTTAAATTCCATCATACATCTATTGTTCCCAAACATATTGTGATAATCAAGGGGTCAGGGATCAGACTTTGTCATTGATTGTTAGGATTTTGAAAGAAACATTAAAACAAAAAAACTATCTCCATTGTCAGCCTTCTAAGACAGAGATTAGTAGTACTTGATGATATAAGCACCTACAGTAGTATCAAACAGAGTAGCTACTAATCTATTGAAGAAGTCATTCAACAATGGGCCATAGGAGCCCATCATCGAAGACGAGTATCCCAATGTAACAGCCCCTTATTCTGTGGCTTAGTGGATTGTACTGTAGTTGTACAACAACTTAGAATGCAAAGCCTCGGTAATAACATGGTTAGGTGTCTAATTGGTGCATTATCCGACTATCTTAAGAAAGCAAAGGGCACACTCCATTCAATATGTGTGTGTCGTGTAAAGTTATTAATGCTGAGGACCAACAACAAGTTCAGCAATTAACAACAGGACTTGAGCTCTCTGTAGCACGCTACTAAATTAGAGGCTTACTACTCAATGAGTGTTTACTGGAGTCCAGTTAATTCAAGCAACCGTACAAAAGATGTCAGTAAGTCGAAAAAGGCGGGAGGAAAAAGAATGCTGGATTTGGGCATGGGAGCTTTAGCCTCCTGGGTTGATGCTCTCTATTCTTAATCTTAGAGCAGAAAAAAAATCTACCAGATTACATTAAATATTCATGAGTATGGATTTATTGACAAATTGATTTTGGATTTTGTAAAATCCAGTACCTCTTTTTGTTCGGGAGTAGAAAATAAATCCGGCCAGACCTTTGAATTCAATAACTGTCATTTTTCGCAATGAGTGATTTGTGCAATATTGATTGTGAGAGCAGTGGAATGATGGGGCATAGAAAGCAAAAATCCAACTTATAGGTATTAAAAAAAGAGTTTCTGGTTAAAGTATTATTGATCACAAGGAATGGAAGTAAACAGATCAGAAAAAAACCATCAAGAAAATTACACAATGGAATAAAAAAAAAGGAGTGCCTGATGATTTATTAACAAACTTAGTTAAGTTATCAAGCTTATTTTTAAAAAAAACACTGTTTTGTATTGTGTTCCTAGGAATGTCATGTTCTGTTTTTTGCATTTCATATTGCAAGCTGTGACACTGTTCTAGGTATTTTTATATGTATCTTTGTTTGATAATGGTTTATTTTAAGCGATTTAAATAAAAACATTAAACATTTCTTTAATTTTAACAATTAAAAACTTATTAACTTCTTTAGCATATTTCAAATAAAAGTGTATTGTATTACACTTCTTAACACATGGGCAAATTTAAATTTAAAAAACTTAAAAAGTTTTAAATTTACAAAACCCAACTGTTTTTACAGCTTCAGCAAACCCCACCCCCACCCTGTCTGAATGCTTTTGCCAAAACCACTTGCTAAATAAGAAAACAACATTTTATTTTTATTTTTTTATCCGCCCTCCTTCGACGATCTGTAAAAAAACAAGTTTGTAAAAAAAACCTTTTTTAGCGAACCCGCCAACTGCAAATATTGGTCATTTCAAATAAAAATAAAATTTTATTTTTGGCCAATTAGCACACCCGCCACGAAAAAGTGAAAATATCAGAAAGAAATAAAAGATATGTATAATTCTTCCTAATTATATAAATTTGAAACATTTAACCATCGTATTTTACATTCACCAATAAAATTATATTTTTATTTTCTACTCCATCTGGATGTTTTTGGCAAAACTATCTGCTAAATAAGAAAACAAAATTTTTTTTTAAATTTTTATTCTGCCCTCCTCCGATGATATTTCAAAAAATAAGTACGAGAAACAAGTAATACAAAAAGTCTCGCCTAAGCAGGAAAAACTGATCTTGACAATACCTACATAATATGCTCAGTAAACTCTCATAAATCAGTTATCAGTGAGTAAATTTTTTATTTAAACAAAGTAAAAAAATCCCAGTGTTTTTTTTTTTTTAGGATTTGTAAACCAGACCTCTAAGATTATGATAAAAGCATACAGTATATCTAAACTAGTAATCTACATCTTTATTCCAGTGGAAGATATTCCTCCACAAACCTGGAACGAAAATTGGAATAACGCTACATTTTCGAGAACATTATTTCATCAAGCAAATGCCATGTGACCTATCAACAATGAATAGCTATTGAGAATGGTACTTAACGTAAGTAAGAAATGTTGCTAATTGCTAAGTGAAACCTATACAGAATCTAATTGAAATTTCCAATTTACACAAGTGAGAAAACTGGTCTCACAGGGACGTGGCCATCTCGTGGCTATGTAAGAGGTGCATTTCCCATGATGCTGCAGAGTACAATTGTCACTTGGAACCCATTTCGTACTGACTCACATTGACTGAATCCTATGTTGGTAATTACCTGCCGATAGTAGGTCTGACCTACAAAAACCGGAGATCTTTTTATAAGCCGTTATGCATCAAATGATGAAGGTTAATTGATATGAATTTGAAAAAAATTAATTAAAATGATATGATATTGTATACTCTACAAGGATATTATTCCTATATACGGAATAATCAGTTCTGGTACATCCCCAAATACTTTTTAGATTTTAACATAGCTGATTGTATATAGGCATCCAGCTACAGGGGGTTGAGGGAGGGGAAAAAAAAGAATAATCCTTTGACGCTATGTATTAAAGTGCCTAGTATTTAAAAATTATGCCAATTCGGACTCAAGTTTATACACCAAAATATATATTATTTTTAATTATGTCCATATTAGATACAATCATTCACTATTGAAATTTGTGGTTAGAAAATTTGTAGAGGCAGTTTATTGCAATATGCACTATATAAATATCACAATATTATGGTTATTATTGGGCAGACCTTAATTTTTGCAGTACCATAAGGTGCTTGTTTTAAATTCTTTGCCAAGTTTTGGAAAGTTTTTTAGAAAATCAATGAAATGGTTTTAGGATGAAAATTAGGATTTGTGTCAGCATTCTAGCAAAATGTAGAATATTGTTTTTAGGGTTACTGTAGTGTTTTTATACATGAAATTTATTTCTATCTTACAAAGATAAATTAGTCACAGACTGACTTTCTTTTTTGTATTTTAAATTTATTTGTAATAGTTTAGACCTTGCTTTCAAAATAAAGGAAATATATTACTGTATATTGTGCATGTACAAGTAAATGAAATTCTCCCAAACAACTTAGCATTGAAGATTAGTGAAACATAAAAAATAGCATTCTTTACTTAGTGTATTAACCATTTGTTGTTTTCTTACATTTGGGATAATAATTTGTAACAGTATCCACAGTAACAGAATGCTTATCAGTTTCAAAATGGAACCATTATAAAAGATGATTCTTTTAATAACAAAAACAGAGCACTTTGCCTAGATTAAATATAGAAATCTGCAGCAATATCATCCATTGGTAATATTCCCCAGCTTGTATAACCATCAAAAGTAATACACAGAACTTATCAAAGTGGTGAAAAGTGGGAATACGTATCCAATGAATTTGTTACACTCCAATGGCAGTAGTGTCGGCAGGGTCTGATCGGCATACTCGCTCACTCACTCAACCATGAAGCTCTACAGTTAACAGTAGCATAAATGCACAATCAAAAACAAGTCAATATTCCGATGGAAAATTGCCAAACGAATCTTATCAGATTTTGGATAATCAATACGGACCGTCGGATATAAATATCCGACGTAATATCAAACCACAGATGTTATGAGAGTTGGCAATTCACAAGCATTGTTCGGTAGTTGATGCAAATGACACGGGTAAATCTGTCTTGCAACTTAAGCATAGGTTTGTTAGGTTTGTGACTATTCATTAACAAAGCAATGAAATATATCTGAAATCTTAAGTAAACATGGCACGATAAATTCCGGTGTCTACAGACAGGTGGTTACCTGCTACATGGTTCCCATTCTGGGTAAGATAGGCTAGGCTGCAAGTTCAACACGCAATCTGAATTGAACTAATGGGTCTTAGAACAAACATTCTCTACTTAACTTTAAATCAACCACTGTCTGAAACTATTAAGAACTGAATAGTGTGTGAATATAGACTGAATCAATTCTGAAAGCAAAAGCCGGTTTAGGTGTCACTAGATACGCATATCAAATGGATTATTTATAATTCAAGTCATGAAATTAATAGAATATACCTACTGATTCTCTTTTTCCAAAAAATGATTTTTGTATATAATGGTTGTACAAAACTTATATTCATTTAAAATCAAAACATGGTAGAAATGCATGTAATTGCAAAAACACATTTGTAATAAACATTAACAACCAAATGTCTTTTTGAACCGGATTCTCATGATGATTTAATATTTTTTTTCCGGAAAAAAACCCCAGTATAGTTTGGACTGGTACGAATATATGGTATGTATATATATCAATATGATGAATATGAAGACTAAGAAATGGGAACCAATTTAGAAGTTCACTGGGAAAAAAAATGTACAAATGATGGATGATCACGTTGTATATGTTCAAATAATTTTACTGTACTGTATATGTTTTCTAATATCATTATAGACAACACTTTCTGTGCTACTACGTATGTATGATTAAAAAACTTCATCAGTTTTCATTACGTACTACTAGTTTCGATAAACTTCACTTATCACTACAGGTGAAGGAACTGTAGCTAGTACCTACCATCATCATTAACTTACGTCTTTCGATGACGTATGCACAGTGTATATCATTTGTTTGTGATTTCTTGCGGATTAAGGTCCAGACGGCTTACGCAGAAAAACAAAATTCAATAACCGCAATCTGTGATCAGAGGCAATCGGTGGTTGGAATCAATCAGCCGATCAGAGTAAATCGGCAACCAGACGGAGGAGATTTTATAATAACATTAATAATAATATTAACATTAATAATAATATTTCTTACATTGTCATGCACTGTTTAAGCCATTTTCTTCTACAGTTTTACTCTAATTGCACTGTGTGTTATACAACATCATGCAGTCTAGGGTCACAGATAGAACTGGACGAAGTTGTAGGTCCACTGATAAGCTTGGCATAGGAGTATATACGAAACTCAAGAATAGTGATCTGAAATAACCAATTAATCAACATTAATCTTAATTCAAAAAAATAATAAACAAAGGGGAAAAAAAACCAGAAATAGCCATAAATGGAGGGTTGGCTTGACTGAAGGTTGAAACCCAATGTTTTTTAGTACAACCATTTTTTTACTTTACTAGCAAAACGTTACTGTGTCATGGGTTACTTTTGTAATAATTGTACTATATTTCTTTTAATTTTTTCTCTATAAAGTGTTTTTTTTTTTTTATTTCCCCTCTAATTTTACAGTAGGTTTCTAAAGATGGTGCATTATAAATTATTTATTATTTATATTATTAAAATTATAAATATTACATATGATTCCCTGCAATTGTTTTTTTTTATTACTTCTTTTTTAAAATATGTAAACGAAACTCTTATATTTCTCAAAAACACAGGCTAATAAACATGATAACAATGTTGGAATTTATGATGCTTGTGTCACTTGCAACACCTTGTAAACGCACTAAATGACAAACTATCGAATTCAACAGAAACCTATGCATATATTTACCCGCTGCACAATAAGCCAATTTTATGACTGATAAACTGATAAATTTTTATCCAATTTCGTGCAGACATACAAGTCATACGAAAGCAAATAAGAAAAACAAGATCACCCAATGCTCATGAATATTCTATTAGCCTTGACGTTAGGTACGAGAACTTAACGGCCGGAGCTGCACCGTGATTGGATGATCAGCAGACTCTGTTATTACATTTGCATCATATTTTGTGTTCCCATAGGCTTTGAATTATTAAATTCTAATACAATTCTGCAGAGGAGGGCATAGACGCATTTTACTTGATCGAAGCACTCAGATTTGATACCTTTAAATTAGATGACAAAAATGAGATGACATGGAGAACAGTTTATAATGAATTATGTTCGTCAGGGGAATCTATGAAACCTGATTTTGATACAACGAACAATCTCAATTGATGATAGCCACGGGAGACCGAAGCGTTGCGAAATGGCTTGATGCGAGATAAGAACTAGCACCATCATATCTACAAATTGAACAGCAATTAATTACGGATGAAGTACCCGTTTTTATAGTAATTCGTTCAATGAAATTACCAACGTTTGTTCAGTTTTAGTAACTACTTAGATTGAAAAGAATAACAATTAATAACATGTTGTTACCATTTTTACATAATATATTTCCTAGTATCAAAATGATTAGACAAAACTGCTTACATGATTTTAAGTATTATCTCCACTAGATTTTTCTACATATCAATACATTATGTAGCCACCATTATTACAATCCTTAACATCACCATCATTATCACTACCACCACCACCACCACCAATATTATCACCATTATTATCACTACCACCACCACCACCACCAATATCATAACCATCATATCACTACCATCACCATAATCACTTCATCATCCAACATTATTATCACAAACATCATCATCATTATCACCAACATAACAATCACCATAACCATCGATCCAATCACCATCACCTATCCTATTGTCATCACTATCACCATCACAATTACTATTACCACTACTACCACCATCACCATCATTATATCCACTCCAAATAATACTATATTATGTACAATCAGATTCTTCAGATATCAAGAACCATTAAGTGATTCAAGTAGAACTGTCTACTTGTACTTGACATAATGACATCTTGTGCATGAGTGCTCTTAAGAAGGCACTTCAAATCCTCAGCACATTAAAAATCGCCAAAGAAATGAAATATATATTGCAAATAAAAAGGCCAGTAAACTGCGAAAGCCAGTGCCGAGCGTAATAAGGATAAACAGTAACACCGTCTTTCAGTTTATCACTCCAGATTGCTAAGCTCACCGATTTTTTTTTTATCATACTTCACACAATCAGATCAAATCAAACAGCCTGAGAGCCAGAGCATAATTGGCTAAAAATTTCATTCTACGGCAGCTCGCTGCCAGCAACGTAATCAGTAAATTAATTGCACTGAAATAACGAGACCTCCAATGTAATAAGCTACATCGGAACCAATTTGATTCATATCATATTCCGTCTTAATTTGCATTCTGCTGAGCTAATTATGTTGATACTGTTGCAATGATTCATTTCCTATTGTATCTGCTTAATCAATTTTAATGAGTTTTTACAAGGATGTGATAGCGTATTGTTCACGAGGAAGGTAATCATTTATTCAATAAAAATCAACATAAATAATTAATTGATTATGCCATGATTTTTCAATTGGCTAAATTAAAATCACTTAGAAAAAACATGATCAATCAATTAAAAGATCTAAAAAAATTAATGTAAAACAATTATTAATGTTAATGTTTGAGTTTACAAATAGTGAATTATCAAGGTTATTGTTTATGGCTTCTAGATATTTTTTTAATTTAATTATAATTTATTTATTTATTTATTCATATATATACAATGTAAAGTATGGTGCCATGTATATTCCACAACGCTAACCGAAAATAGATTAAATAAAAATACACAGAATAAATCAATGTTTCAATAGTTTATTTGTAATAGATATGTGATTTTGTACATATTAGTTAAGTTGATAGGCCTATTTTAATTCAGCAGTCGTCTAACACTGAAGAGGAAGGCACGTTCAAAATATTTGAATAAAATCTAAAATCTTATGTTCCAATGTGTGTGTGTGTGTGTGTGTGTGTATATATATATGTAAACAAATAGGTAAATGATACAAAACAGTGTGGTGTTTACTGTTTCTATCATTTACATATTTGTTTACATGTATAACGTATTAAATAATTAAAAGAATAAGCAATTCATTCCCATAATTTTGAATTGCAATGAAGGAAGGCACTTGGAATCTTTCATGTTAGTGGCAGTAGATTTTTAATTAAACACAAATTCAGATAAAGTCTGGTCAAGCTTTATTTGAGAAATATGAATAAATAATATGGTACAGAAAGTTAAAACTACAGTCCCGTACAGGGGCGGATACAGAGATGACCAAAAAGGGGTGGGGGGGCTAAAGTTGGGCCAATCGAGATAACCATGACCTAGGGGGCCCTGTCGTATTCAATACTGAACATAGGGGAATGAGCTGTTAGCCCATCATACTAAGCCTCTGCATTGTGTGGTACAGGTAATACTAAAGAAATTTGATCATATTTTGTTAACAACACCTTGAAGTGAATAGAGAAAACAAAATGAGATAAAGATGATGTCATATTAGATGGCAAATAAATCAAATCATAAAGTGTTACAAAACATGATTTTGACAGGTAAACTCAAGTAAACTCTATAAACAAGTTGATTTGAGGACTGACCAGTCTAAGCACCAATTATAAAAATAATGACTGTATAATATGAACAGTGCCCTCTATAGCATTAATCAATTAATTTGATTTTTTTTTTCAATGAGAAAAATGAATGGCTGGATAAAGATATGATCATCTGGTGCCATTAAAGAATACATATTGGGAGGGGGAAGATGAAGTTTCTTAAATAGGGAAGGGATATCTTCAAAGAATATGACAACTACCAGTTGAAAGCTAATAAATATTAAATTTTATTAGATCAACCTAAAGGGTAAATCATTTAAATAAAATACTATCAAAACTTCAAAACTTGGCTACATGCATACCGGAACTTACACTAACTAATAAACATACTCACAACTTGATTAAAAAAAATTTACATCAGCAACTTCCTACAGAAAAAAAAAATATTACAATTAAACAGGGCTACAGTATTAAGTTATCCCTCACTAATCTTGAATCCCATGTCTGGTAGCTTATCATAGATGTTAAAACATTAGGTAGAGCGCCATAGGCTCGTCTCTGCAAATTAGTAGTATATTTTTATTTGTGGCCTTTTTTTCATCCTTATTTTTCATGTCCCCCCCCCCTTCCTTATCTTTAATAATAGAAACATGCAGTACGGTACATACCTCTAGCAATAGCCTTAAATGAAATAAAAAGACAAACTACCATATAGCAGTCAGTGGTGGCACCAGCGGGGGGGGGGGGGGGGGGGGGGGCAGCAGGGGTTTAAGCCCCCACATAGGACAAAGCTAGTTGGGCAGTCGGACTAAAAAATATATAAAAATAGGCCCACGCCAAGCCCACACGTCTGTCACAATCAGAGAGTGTCATTTCTGGCCATCCAGAGGTTCCTATTTCTAAAAAAAATCTCATTTGGGAGGGGTACACCCTCTCAAACCCTTCCCCCAGCTTGGGCCTACGAGCCCAAGTCCCCCTGTCGGATAGCGCAGCCCCCACACAAAATATATCCTAGAGTCACCACTGATAGCATTACTCAGATTTTATATAATAAACTGTTAAAAAATTTCATTAACATTATCCTCAATTAAAATCTACTATTTTATATACCTGTACCTGTAAAAAAAAAATTCAAAAATAAAATTAACAATTACATATTTATACAAATTTATTAACTATCATTAACTAGCAAATTATACCATTTTTATTTTTGATTTGATTTATTCGCATCTTATAAAACATACAAACATTATAAATATGATTCACATTGTAATCTAAGCATAAAACACGTTCAATTTAAATTAATTTATTAAATATATAAAAAATTAAGTTGTTTCTAATAAAATAAATTCAGTCAAAAAATGTATCAAAACAATTTTTTAAAAAAAACAAATGTAATAAAGAAAGATATCAAAAAACCCAGTAAAAAACCCATCGGAATAGCATTGCAGTACCTGCTGCTACTTAGGGATCGGTTTTATCACTAGCCAACATGTACAAGCTCAGAGGTAAAATGGTTAAGACACCAGGCTAGATGTCTGAAGGTCATGGGTTCAATTCCCACATGAATCATTTCCCAGATTTTTTTTTGCAAGCATTTGGATCATACTGAGCATTCAGAACGATAACACGTCAGGACAAACATCATTCATAAAACAATATACAATACCAGTAGATCAGTTTATAACAGAAGTTGCTTCACTTTCACTTAATCTCAAGAAATTTAAACATCGTAAAATACATTAAAGAAACAAGATTTGAAACTACAATATATGTTTTCATTGTACAATGCCCTCAAACAAGACTTTACAAAACAAGAAATACTAATGAAAATTATGGCAGAATCTAATTTAAAGCTAATTTTGAAGTCTGTATGTTCAAATTAAAACAGGGATAGCAAGAAAACCATGCAAATAAAGCAATTTCCACAAATATGTCTCAAGTCGTAAATTTGATGGAGAAAAAAGATAGTAAATCGAAGGGAAGATTATCATACAACAAAAAAGATCAACTGATAGGAAGAGTTACGATTGGAAACTGCTAATTCCTTGCAGTTAATTTATCATCATAAAAGGATGAAATGTTCTCGTAAAATAACAAAGGTTGATATTAGATTTTCAGGAAAAAATGATGTCAACTGTTAAGTGTGTTGTTGGTATGGATAAACAGAGTAAATAAATCTTTAAATACTAGAAGAATTCACATTCACATTGGTAAACTCTAAATATGACAAACTAAGGTTAATAGAGGTGGATGGAGAGCCATGAAATTAGCTTTCGACTGGGTGGAAAACTTTCAAGGCTGGGTAGCTCCGCCCACCATAACTACATCCTTGACATACAACAGAAAAAAGTTTGATGAGACTTTTCTGACATCATTATTGTTGGAAGTCAGGCAATGCACTACTTCATGCTCTGCCTCACAGTTTTGTTGTTGTTCTTCTTCATCATATGCAACTTCAGTCATGTTTAACCAAACTATAGCAATACAAACAATGATCTTAATTTACAATTTACAGTAAGAAAAAAAATTGTCATGAACTTATGACATTTAAAGAATACAAAGAGTTACAAATATCTTGTACCACATCCAACAAATGCACTAATACTATCTTCAAAAATTATGATCAACTATTTTGCTAATAGTATGAACGTGGTCGGAACAACCACTGGAAACTCATTGACGATCTAACCATATGTAAAATCTCACAAATCAAAATACAAAAACGACAACTATTCCATATCATATCACACTGATGAACTTAAGCAATGGACCAGTACATACAGCAAATCTCAATGCACACACATTGCTTTCTGTAGAATCCAAACTTAACTAGAATTAGTTCCTATTTATTTATTTTATTTACCACAAATTTTACATAAAATATATAAAAGAACTTCAACTTAAGATTGAGCTTGAAACATAACTAAATATTTAACAAACTGAACAATAAAATCAAAATATAGGTGATATTTTAATAATTCAATATTTCGTTATCCTCTACATAGTCTGGCAGGCATTAGAGAGAGCTATTCCCATGACCACTACAAGCATACACCAAATATTACAATTTTTTTGCTCATATTGATTTATAAGATATATTCAGGGCGCTTCAGAAAAATACAGCAGCAGAAAAAAGGTAACATTATAATATTGCTTCACAAAATACAGCAATAGTAATGTATTTGATTAGTACTCTAGGTACTCCAATAGAAGAACAATACCAGACTTAGATGTAAGGATAAAAAACATAAATAGCATTGGTTACTTTAAGGATTTGAACCCAAGACCCTGAGATTAGAAGTTAAGTACATCAAATTCCAAGACAAATTCACTCTATTATTACCAGCTACATATGAATCTTCAAATTCTATAAAATATTAAAAATAGTCATTCAATGCAAGAACAAATACTAAGTTGCACCAGGAGTAAGGATAAAGAGCATAAATAACATTGGTTTGAATGTTACACTACAAGAGAAAGATAAAGTGTATTAAAAAAATGAAATAATGAGATATGCTGACGAATCAAATACACAAGCTCGCTGGAGCATTGTGGGATAATTAATTGGATCGAGCAATTGTCAAGTAGGAAGATGTCTAAATGAGATTGAGAAGAATACAAATACTTAGTGTTCATTATATTGCTCATTTCTAGCGTTGAAATACCTTTGCTAGATCAGCAATCATCCAAAAAAATAAAAACTGAAATTACTAATGACTTTTACCTTTTCCAAGCCAATCAAACGAAGTGGGCAAAGATAGTTACTGGGATTTCGCTCAGATTAAGAAAAAAAAAATGTGCATTGGATTGAGGTTTGAAATGTGTGTAAGATTCTAGCTAATTAACCACAAGGGAGATATACTACGGCTGATGAACAATAAAAGAAAGTCATCATCAGAAAATGTTTGAATTGCGTTAAGCTGCCCCCTATTGCTACTTGAAATAAAATCTATCATATTAATGACTCCCTAGTTTGAGGCTGTATTTATAATGGTGTTTGTTACCCATACAAGCTTTGATTAATCAACGAAAAAGCACTGAAGATGCACAAGTGATCAGAAAGAGGTTTCATGAGAAAAAAGTTTGTGTATTTTTACTTTATAACATAGAACAATGTTCTTCACAAAAAAGGGAAGCAACCATCTGACTATAATTTTATTTACAAAAAAAAAATGTTTTAATGAATATAATCAACAGAACGTATGTTTTTCAATTTTATCAAATGTGGATGAAGTTTCTTGCTCAGTAACACATGCAACTAAACTCACAACTCTTCACTTGGATATCAAATGTCTTTATCACATGTTTCTATACAATTAAACTAAAATAAAAAGTCTTATTTAAAACCTTTACAGTAGGAATGCTGTAATCCAATTATTTTTAATCTATTATATTTCAAGAGACCTCTGTCAAAATGACAATATAACCCAAGATGCAATATACTGCTAGCATTATTGCCTCATATTTTTAATCTTCATTTAACACCTGTGACATATTAATCTTTATAATTTATATATCAACTTTTATTCTTCCAAAAAAACCACTAAATTTAATTCAGTTAAATAGAAAACACAAACAATTTAAAAGACAAGTTTATTCCAGGAGTTAAATTTGTTATTGTTTTTGTCAGTAAAAAATAAATACAATTTGAACTGTACTATACATGTTATTTTATTATTATAAAGTTAAAAAACCCCCTTCATTTTTATTTTTTTACAAGGTTTATGAAACTATATTAAACGTTATAGCTCTCCACACTAGGTTTGAAGAAATGATAATCATGAAAAATGTTTTTCTAAAAAATAGATTCAAAAGTTAGCCACATAAAGAGAATAAAAAAAGAGGGGAGAAAGTTACATACAGAAGTAGAGTTGTTTTGTGTATGTAAGCCTAGCTATTGATATTGTGAGCAGAGAGCAGCCCATTTAATTTTAAGTAGCAAAATAATTCAATCATGAAGGGGCAACAAAAGGTTATATTACTAAAATAGCATTCATTTAGATGGAATATTGCAAAAAAAGTGTTTGAAGTTTCATCACAGAAATGAATCAACAATAGCAATATTAATCCACAACCTAATTAAGGCACACACACACACACAGACTGGCTCTCATGTTGTGAATTTGTACATTTCACTCCAGGGACACCAGCAAGCATTGACCCTGGAGGCATTCTAGCCCCAGGCATTAAAAAAACCTTACTTGATAATCTAACCCACAATATTGTCATCATATCTATATATGTATACAAAAATACCACCACTCTTTGAAATTAACGTATTGTGAATTGTAAAAATGTAATTGTACTAGCTGAGATATGATTATTGCCCAGAGTAATTTATCATGTGAAGTACACTAACATAATGAGATTTGTTGTCATTACTTTTATACAAAACATACTCCATGCAAAATTGCCAACCTGATGCCTACTTATAAGTATGTACTGGGTTTTTTTTGTGATCGAATAATTTCATTTAAAAAATAAAGCACTTCTTTCTGCTTTCTTGTTGATGATCAATACCACTTAGCAAGAAGTTGATAAGAGTATAAATATTTCTTTTCAATACATGTAATCAGCAATAATGCATACAATATTATTGTAAGCACCAAATACTTCATCGTGGAACATAACTTTGCCCAACAAAAGACAATTCAAACCCTGTTGAACAATAGATATACTTTAAGATTATTATATATTGATATTAAAGCTTGTCATTTATTTATCTAGATTTTTTTATACAGTATAATAGTAGTCACTTTGCAAATTACAGGCTGGAAATAATCTATGAAATGCTTCATAAAAACTTAACTTCAATATCTCTATAATGTACTAACCAAATTTACCTAACCAGCTAACTTAACCAGAAAGTACACCATCCAAAAATTCCTTTATAGACAAGCAAATTTCCTCAACCTGAAGACTAAAAAAATGATTCGCTCAGCCCTAATTTTTAGTTTGATCGAATATTGTATTGTAGCATGGTTTGCGGGTACTTTTCTTTAAGACTAAAGCTTCAACACACTCAAAACAAGGTGATCCGGTTTAATTTATGGTTTCATATCCTACATTGTGATTATAAATCATTAGGTATTCTCCATATTCAATATCGAGTTAGAAAACTCCAGCTCAGCCATGTCTTCAATATTTTTATCACTCATTATGCCCCAAATATATGGGAGAACATCTCACCAGATTAAATCATGGATAAAGAAGCGGAAGACATAATATGGTCAATGTTCCTAAAACTAACCCCACTCTTTCATATACGTTTTACCAGAACGCATTACACCTCTGGAATGAATTACCCAACCATATTGAAAATTCTTCCACTAAATATAAATTCAACACAAGTGTTACAAACCTTCTTTGAAGTCAAATGCAAGTATTGACTTTTGTTATGTGCAGTATACATTATCAACTATGTACTTACATTTCAAATTTGTAAATCAAGTAATTTTTCAATTTCTGCACTAATTAAATTGACCTGTGTATTATAATATTTAAGTAAGTTTAGCAATCATGTAAATCAGGGGTGGGCATAAAAATTCGTCAGACGGCCAAAGCGAATTTTTTAACACCAAGGGCCACACACAAATTTTGATGGTTCTAGTGTGCTTCCAAAAACCTTCATAAGCTGCTTTTATACCAAGTTATTCTGCATTTTAATATTACTTTTACAGATGATCGGTGTCAGGCTGTAAAAACTAGGCATTTCCTAGCTAACGATGGTTAGTGGGCCACACACAGGGCTTTTAATTTGTTTTCGCGGACCGCAAAAAAATCACCGGTGAGCCACAGTGGGCCAGTGAGCCGCAATTTGCCCACCGGTGGTGTAAATTGTATTGAATCCAACAACAAATAACTTGTACATAAATGTATAGCATAATTAAACTTTATATTTATATTCCCTTAGATAAGTAATTATACATAATTAAATTCTTAAATGTAAATACATAAATACTATTTTTTGTATCCATCAAATTTATATATTGGCATATTTATCTATTTGAATAAAATAATGTCTCTTAAATGTTTATATTTACATTCTTTTAGATAATTAATACTACATTAATTGAATAATTAAATGCTAATATATCAGCATATTTATATATTTGAATTAAATAATGTCTTTTAAATTTCATAAATGAAGTATTGTATATATTAATAAAAATTTAATTTAATGCTAATTATTGATATAACTTAAACATTTAACTAAAATTTTGTTCACCCTTATTAGTTCCTTTAAATGTTTCTCATTCCCAGCAAATTGTTTAAATTAAAACTATTGTTACTATTTTACTATGTTTCTTACTTTTGGCCTTTCTTTTTGTAATTTGTTATTGTAGCGTTCCTTATTGTTTTAACAGGACTCCTTCGGAAACAGGCAGAAATGCTTAAAGGGTTAATATCCTGAAATTCTCTAAATTGTTTTTTATGACTCATCTAATTTTGAACTTTGTTTACTTGTGAAAATTTCGAAATAAATCAAATCAAATCAAATCAAACTACATTAACAACATTATTACCAAAAAAACTAAGCAAACTAAATTAAACAAACTAAACACCTACATGTGAATTATAACATCAAATTTGAATAAAATATTTATATTCTATTGTTCTTTTGATTAAATATGCTATACTGTATTTACAACACAAAAATAACAATATTATAACAATAATTGATAAATAAATAATAAGAATAATTTTATTCAAAATTCAAATTATTTTATTGTCTGATAAACTGGTTTATATCTGAAATACAAAAGGAATAAAATAAAAATAAACAGATATATTTTTACAATACTCTATATTATCAACATCTTCCAAATACTATCTGTATGCTTCAAGAGATAAAACCTTCCACTTATGTTAAATCAGATTTGGATTTCATTATGTCACAAATAAGAATAACATTTCGCAATATAGTTGAATATTAATCTGTCTTAATGTTTTAGAATATTGAACATAAGGTTAAGTATTATTTCTTTAGATTAGGTTTTGTTTCAATTTGATATAAGTCTATATATATAAGCAACAACAAATACATTCACAAGAAAACTTGGAATTAATAACTCTAGAGGGGGCTATTACATTATTACATTGAATAAAATTCCAAAAGTACCAATAATTACAAAAGTACACAGATGAACAATTACAACACAGTGTTTTACAGGTGTGTTGGTCTTTTAAGTCATAATTGGTTTATACTCACAGTAGATTTTTTGTGTTAATCGATAGATATTCAAAGTTTTATTTATTATATTTATTTATATATTTTTTTATAAGATTATATAGCACACATATCCAAAGGAAAAACTGCTAAAGGGGCTTTTAATGCGTTGTCATTGGATACAGAATCAATCATACAGAACGTGCAGCATCCTCCGTTCCATGGGGGGTATTCCTAGTTATGCGTGTAATCATTAATACAAATTTCATTATGAATCCTTCACCTCCTACCAGGTACAGTACCTATTAATATTCCTGGGCGAAGAGAGGTAAATGCAGAAAAAGTGTCGTTTCCCAAGGAAAGCAGTGTGACTAGCATTGGTCTTGAACCCACGACCTTCTGATTGAAAGCCTAAAACCTTAAACACTGCGCAAAACGCATTATAGTTTTTTTTATGTTAATTATATGTAAAGATACACTGTTTGTATTCAGATTAAAAGAAATGTTGGAAAAGAAATTTAATGATTTAAATTGTTTAGTTTCATTAACTCTGTAACCACAGAAAAAGAGTACATGTAATGATTTTTTTCCTATATTACCTTCAAAAAGCCTTGACAGTATTTTGCAAAATAGAAATATTGTTGCTGTTAATAACAACTAAAATTTGTAAAATCAAAAACCTAGGCATTAACCACACTTTACAGATTCATTAATGGCAACATAAACATCTGAAAATGATATTACTCTAGATCCATATACTGTAGTCACAAATCCTAGATAAAAAATACTACACTATCATTATAGTTCAAAAGACCTTCAGCCAATCAGAGCAGGTCTGTCATCAGTATATAACTCTTTGTCAAGATGATTAAAATCAAATCATATAAGATTAGTGATCAATAGATTTTTACTCAGTGATAACTTTTACTAATCTGTGGATCAATTTCTATTGCATGTTGTCAAATTGTGGATAGAAAAACCATGTGTGTTTTATGTGGTGGATTATAGGCGTATGTTTAGAAAGAGTTTAAATTATTTTTACAGCCAGTGCACTTAGTAACTATTACATTAGATTATTGTCACTATTATTGTTATTATAATTATTATAATAATAAAAATAATAATTAAAAATATAAAGATGAATTTTATTGACATTTTAACAAAACATTAAAATAATTCTATTGTTTCTTTTGAAAGTTCTAAAAAAATATGAAAAAAACCCAAATAGTATTGTATTGGGAGTATTAGGTTTGAATGCATTGGTGGATAACAGTATAATGGTAATTCCAATTAAAGGAGAGAATGGTTAATATACAAAAATATAATGAAAAAAACAATAACAATAATAATCATGTTACAATAACAATAATAATGTTGAGAGCAGCTTAGCTCAGTCTCCTGATCTGGTAGTAGTCACTGTGTGTGCGCTGAACCGTGGAGATCTCTTGGACCCTGGTTCTATTCCCATCGCTGTTCTCCTTGTGTTTCAGCTGGAGGGCTGAAATACAAGTTACAATAATGCACCGTCTTTCGGACGAGACGTTTAAGCCGTTGGTCCCTTGTGCAATGACTCATGTGCATGTTAAAGAACGCAGTACACTCTTCTGAAGAGTAAGGGATTGTCTGCCGGTGTACTGCCCAATCACCACCAGAAGGATCCCGAAACAAGTCTCCAGACTTCCTGGGCTATCCTTGGTGTGATTCACACTGAAATACGTATTTATGTTTATGTAATGTAAATCTACTTGCAATCTACATGACCATATACAGGCACATCGTAACTATATATGAGCATACAACTGCTTTTGTCGAATATACTGTAGCATGATTTACACACATTAGTTCACTTGCTTACAAAAACTTTGGCTTTAAGGCATGATATATGATATGATACAAGCAATCTGCTTTGGATCTTGACGCAATGTTCATAAAACATCGCCCTCTGCAGCAAAATGTGTGGTGCACGTATAGGTTGAATCTGGAACCTGCAGACATTATTGGGTATGTAAAATGTAAGTATAGCCCAGTGTCCTAAAAATGGCTTATATTATTTCTTGACGCGACCAAGCTGCAACACATAGTGTGGGGTGATAGTTTGAGACTGAAGTTTCACCATTACATATATGCAGTCAAAGTTTATGGGCTGACAGGGGCGGATCCAGAGATGCCGAAAGTGGGGCCAATTGAGACAAAACTACCCTAGGGGGGTCTGGGGGCATGCCCCGACAACATTTTTGTTTTCTAGATGCCCAAATATTTTGGGAAATTTATGATTTCTTTTTATTACTTCTTTTTTACTTTCCAAAAGGGGAGGGGGACTAGAGCCAACATGCTCCCCCCATCCCAACCCCTAAATCCACCCCTGGCTGAATTTTGCGATAATTTTATTTTTTGCAACGTCACTATATTATGACAATGATACATTAGGCATTTTCCAGCAATTGTAGTTGCTTGTTGGTGATCCGCTACACTAGCGGATCACCTCTTGTTATTGTCAGAGATCTTCTTTTTTTTCCCCCATTTCTTGTTAGCACGATATCTAAAAATTGGCACGAGATTCATACATGCACGCTTCAACAAACATTTAGCTTGGCCTGGAATAGTCACAATAAGGTTTTCAAAGTG
>NW_022684833.1:632212-632598 GCF_011630105.1 Anneissia japonica
GCGTGACGTCATCTACGCGCAATTTTGCGTTTTTACATTATCGATCATATCAGCCTAACCAATTGCCATTTCGAAATCGTATTAAGTGAGCATTAACTTCAAGTCAATGTTAAATGTAATATACCAAAATTTTACGCGTGCGCGTAATAATGAGCGCGTACGCGTGCGTCAAACTTTTAAAATGCTTGAAATCACATTTAGATTAAATTAGAGCACGTTTCAGGCCATTTTGAGCATTTCAAATTTTTTTGAAATTTACCACTACGCGTGCGCATTTTTAAGCGCACAGCACGTATGAAGGCTAGAAAATAATTTTTTTTGTCAAATTTTGGTTTCCTGTCATTGTTTTGACAAGTTTCCAATCTTTTCAATCACTCTATGGCCAA
>NW_022684833.1:633055-661479 GCF_011630105.1 Anneissia japonica
CTCAACTTTCTTTCGTCCAGCCTTTGATGACCCCATAATCACCTTAATCAGTCGTGATTTCTGAATCATATTTAGTGGGTATAAACTTCAGGTCATGGGTAAATGTTATGTACATTATATTTTTGTGCGCGCGTATAACGCGAGCGTTCGCGTGCGTCAAAATTAATATATGCTTTGTATCATATCTTTTTTTAAATCAGTTATAGCTCCTTAGGATGAAAGGTGACCCCTAATTTTTATTACATATTCTGAAAGCACATGAGCTATAGATGTGATTTTATATATCATAATAGCTGATCGGACATTGTGACGTCATCATATTGCCATCTGAATTTAAACACAAGAAAAAATTTATATTTCTTTTTTCAAAACGTTGATGACGTCATATCATCTTAACCATTCGTCATTTCTGAATAATATTAAATGGGCTTATACTTCAGGTCAAGGTGTAATGTTAGGTATCTTACTTTGTTGTTTGCGCGTCTTAACGTGCGCGTACGCTTGCGTCAAATATTACATATGCTTAAAATTATGCCTATTTATAATCAAATATAGCTCCTTAGGATGAAAGGTGACCCCCAATTTTTATTACATATTCTAAAAGCACATGAGTTTTAGATATGATTTTATATATCATAATAGCAGATCGGACATTGTGACGTCACCATATTGCCATCCTGAAGTAAAAATAACTGAATTTTTATATGATAAATACTATGAATGATCATTACTCCTTCACCAACAGGCGTTTGTCAATGAAAGTTGATACATATATATCTCATATCAAAAGACAACAGTGACATTAAGATGCGCACGTGCATCATGACGTGCGCGTACACATGAGTAAATCTTTTAAAATGCTCAAAATTCTTTTTTAACAAACTAAATTAGCATATTTTGCCATTATCAGCATTTAATTATTGTTCAATCCGCCACGCGCACACTTCCTCGTGGGTCAAAGTACGGCGGATCACCTAACTCGTCCTCAGTGACGAGTTCAAATCTAGTTATGTCTTGTAACAAGCAACCACATTGTTTTCCTATTCCTTCTCTTACTGTATATGACTGTCCCACCGTTTCCAATAATATTCCTACCATACCCAATTAAATACCAAATGCTCCATTATGGACTGCCACACCACCTTGAAAGGGATGCTTGGTCTACCAGCTGCTATAGTATAACCAAACATGAAATTATCTTTATAAGAGATTATTATATGGGTGAAATGGCTAGAATGCCAAAGGTTCTATGGGCAATGCTCTCTGGAACCCTCAAACCATATCTTCTAGAATCATAGGTCCTCAATTGGCTCCATCAGCAGAACACTACTGAATCCAACCCTGGAAACAATGATTAGACTAATCCTAGATCCGAAACAGCTGCATAAAGTAAGGTAGTGCCAGTAAAGATACAACTTTGATATTAGTTATACACCATATCAACACTTAGGTAAAAAGAAGAGACATACATATACATATATACATTTGAGCTAAAAACACCAATAGGTACTTAAAATACAAACAAAAGAAAACATTTAATCTTCTGTAGATTCAAAACATGTTGGTACATAGTATCTAAATCAATAAAAAAGGTAAAATTAAATTTTAAAAATTGAAATATACTAGCAAAAAATGAAAATAATACCAATGAAATCATTTGTGTAACATTTACATATAAATATATTAGGTATATAATATTAATGTATATAGTATTTTCCAGGAAAATAAAAAATCACTTACATTATAAGTATGATTACAGCTAGCAGCGTCCAACCAATTGGCTTAAAGGTCATGTTTTTGTTACCAAGATGAAATGTCTGGACTAGACAATTAAGATCAGATGAAAACTCTCGTATTGAAAGATGCAAAGGACCAAGAAATTCTGAGAAACTGAAAGCATTAAAACATATTAATTATGTGGAAATATGACAAAAGCAATAAAGTCAATTACAATTATACATTTTGTTTTGATTTTTTGTTGTTGAAATAAACACAGAAATATAAAGTTTACAAAAATAAAAAAATAATGTTTTAACAAACTTTAATATATGGAGGTGAGAAAACAAAACAAACTTTCATCCATCTGTCCATCCATCCACACATTTATTCGTTCATTCATTTCACATATTATAATTGGGTAAACTTTTATGCTGGTCTTATACCAAGGGGTGTGCGTATGTTTTAAAAATACCAGAAGCTTGAATATTGAGTAAATTTCAATATGTGGCAAAGACCAGCCAAACCATTCACTCATCACAAAAATAGACTTTTATTTATTAATACAGGATTAAACAAAAAATGAGAGCTATAAAGTGGTAAAAGTATCATTTAAATCCAACATTTTGTTACGACGTTACAGGAGTTTGAACATACAGCTGTTTAAAGAACAATATTTGAGAAATCAGCCTTCAAAGTTAATGATTTTGAGCATTTCTTAAGCAGAAATCATACCAAATCATCAAAAATTATTGTTTTAACATTAGAAATGGGAAAATAACAGCATAGCATGATGTATTGATATATAAAGTTTAGTTTAGTGCAATAAAATAGATTTCCAAAATGTTGACATTCCAGCATGTTTTGGCCATTATCTCTGAAACAGGACTTGTGACAAGTGACTGGTTTGGCTTGTCTTTGCCACATATGTTAAGTATTTACTTCAATACTGTAAAATAAATTCAGTTTAATTATACTTTCTCCATTACAAGTGACTTACGCTCTGTTCAATCTGTCCAACAGGATTTTCCGCCGAATGGACATCTGGGACTGAGAATCCACATACGGCATTGCGATGGGTTTGTCATCAGTAACGTTCTGTTAAAGTATTATACAAAATCATGCAATACTAAAATAATTAGGATTGGGAGTCTTGTAATCTTTGTGAGAATTGCTTGTATAGCGCTTGATGCCAAAAGGGTTTCTAAGTGCTTTACATAATACAGTACTACCCCTGGTCATTGGATCAAGCACATACTCAGCTCCCAGGTGAGATCAACGCATTTTGTGTTTGAACCAGGGTTGCCATTTGGCCTTTCTGACAGCCAGATTCCTCAAATATGGCCGTATAAAAATTCGCCTGGCCGTAACGTATAAAAAGTTACAGCCAAACTATATTTGGCCGAATTTACAAAAGGTTAACTCTTTTTTTAATACATTGCGGCCAATACATTAATTTATTATTGCCCACTTAAACTGTTAAGCACTGTGTGACTGCTTTAATAATAATAATAATGATGATGATTATGGTGGTAATGATGATGATGATGATGATGATGATGGTAATAATAATAATATTAAATTTTATAATATTTTATTATTATTAATATAATAATAATAATAATAATAATAATTGCCCGAAAAAGAATAAATAACAAATAGTACCACATGCATATACCGTAGGCCAATAAGCAAGACTGCATAAATCGACTCTACTAGTATTAAGCAGGTGTTAAATATTGCGTCCATACTGACCAAAGTACAGTTTCGCAGGCATAGAAGTCTCGTACCATTACCATATCCGGAGCACACATATGCAACCATGGCTTCCAAATGGAAAGGGCGGTATGTTATTGGCCGGAAATATAACAAATCATGGGAAGAGAAATACATGTGGGTAGACCAGGCCTCTGATGGGACTGAGAATGCTTTTTGCAAATGTCAAATGTTGCTCCTAAAATATCTTGTTTAGCAGACCACGAAAAGTCTAAGGGGCATATGAGCACAGTAGCTGCATCAGCTAATTGTAGAGCACTGCATATGGTCATTTAAAGAAGGCAGCAAAATGAAGACGTCAAGCGTGCAGAGTTACAGATTGCCGTGTCTATATGTTGCCATTGTTCAACTTTAAGTATAGATCATATTGGAGAGATTATCAAAAGGAACGGCAAGGGAAGTGTTCCCGGCACTAGTGCAGTAAATTTATTTCTCAAGTGGTTGCCTCAACGCTTAAAGAGGAACTTCGGTTAGATGCAAATGGAAAGCATTTCTCTGTACTTATCGATGAAGCGACAGACGTGGCCTCGGATAAACACATTTGTGTTGTTCTATGATACTTTTGCGATGCCAGTTTAAAAGTTGTCACCGAATTCTGCAGTCTTCAACTAATTATTGGGGCAACAGGATGTGAGCTTTTTGCAAAACTGAACGAGATCATAAGATATTTTGGTTTACAATGATCTGATTGTGTCAGATGTGACCTATTCCGCATGATGGACCCCAATGATGAAAGAAAGGGAAATCCTCTTCCATTTCAGACACATTCATGAACACGTTGGCTGGTAGGAGGTAAAGTGCTATATACTATCTTAGTAAACTGGTAGGAACTACAGTAAAAGCCCATTATTCTGTCAATGTCCAAACAGCAGACGCATCTTTCAGATATGAAGCAAGAGAAATACTGGGCATGCTATCAGATCCGGTTAACCTGATATATATATTTTCACTTTGAGTCACCTATCTTCACAGAATTTGAAAGAGTAAACTTGTTGCTTCAATCAACAGATGCTGACACAGGGGGTCTGAAAAACGAGTTAGTCCTACACCACAGAAGTCTACAAGGAAGAACCCTTAAGAACAGGGAACAATTGCCTCTGGATCTGGATTGATTATGCTGCCAAATTTATAGAGTTAAATGTGTTCCCTGACAACCAACAATGCTCTGCTGCTTCTTGGGACAAGGCACACAAGATACGAGTACGTTGTGCCAGTCTTTTAACTGAGGCCTTAAATGAGGTAGAAAAGAGGTTACCCGGATCCGTAGAAATGTTTAAAGGACTGAGTGCCTTTGCTCCTCGAAAAGTGGTAAGTCAGTTTGATCGAGTATCCTTTGATGACCTACCGCTTCCTCATCTAAGAGCTGCAAAGGGTGATGTAATCCAGGAGCAGTCCAGAAGACTTGCTCACGTGCCTTGGACGGAGAAGTTTAGTGGCAGGATTCCAAAACATTCTGCATCATTTTGGGCTGGAATTATCAAGTTCAAGAATGCCATGGGTCCACTACTACTCCAATGAGCAATGCTGTAGTTGAGCGAGTATTTTCAACTGTGACAAATGTGAAGACGAAGACCTGAAACCGACTTGGAGCTGAAATGCATGATGTGATTATTCGCATCCGATCACACCTCAAATTTAAAGGAAAGTGTTGCAGAGACTTCAAAGGCGCTCCTTATATGTTGGAGGTGTTTATCTCGAGATGTTTGTATGAGAATCACGAAGGGGATGATGCTGATAGCGATATCTATTTATTGTCTTAAGTCCCGCAACAGAAGCGAATTTAGATAAAAGTTATATTTCCAGCATTACAGTTTTCATAGCTTTGTATTATCCATCACTGGTTTGATCCTAAATGTAATTTTCATTCTAAATGTAATTTCAATTCTTATTAAAGAGAGTAAATACAGATGAATATTCGATAACAGGCCCTTTAAATTATTGATAATGATGAACTACAGTATAATTAGTTACGTTATTTATAAATAAAAAATAAGCTTACAATCTCTAAGATGAGCTAAATGAGATCAATCTTATGTGATTTCAAATAGGCGTATATTCTAACAAATAAAGAGTGTAATTTAATAATGCTGTATCTGGGCATTTAACTTGTGGTGATTAATTTATAAGAACAATAAACAATAAAAGATTAATGTTAATTTCTGTCTTTTTGATTTCTTCCATTTCAAACAAATAACTACTGATTGCCAGGTAATGTCTTGTATTTTAAATGATTACTGTATCCACTATTATATTATCTACAGTGCTCCCACTGCCGATATCTGATTAGAATCTGGCCGAATTTTAGACAATATCAAAAAAAAAAATTGGGCCGTGAGATGGCGTGTTTGGCCGTAAAGACTATCTGGCAACCCTGGTTTGGACCTACCAGGTACCCACTTGTAGTCCTGGGTGGAGAGAGACAACCGTAGGTATAAGTATCTTGCCTAGGACACAAGTTAAATGTACAGCAAGGGATTGAACCTTGGACCTTCAGGTTGAGAAGCAGAACCTCAATCGCTGCCCCAAACTGAAAGGGGGTGTGGGTGCTCCTTTTTTCCACCGATGTATCTGCCTGTAGGATCACCAGCTGTCTTGATCTGTGTGTACATTGAGATTAAGTAGGCAAATTAATTTCTTTGCTTTGCTAAATTTCTCAATAATGGAATGACTTCAAATCAACTACCTGTCATGCATTCCTCAAGACGCACAGGGCTTAGATCAGGTTTTCTCAACACTCTACTTAAGAATTGTCCACCACCAGTCAACTCACACACAACTTCACATCGACAGACATCTTCTTATGTCATCACATTACTGGAATAAATTTCCACGCAACATTCACATTTCAGCCTCCATTACAATATCTAAAAGAATGTTGTTGTTGTTGTTGTTGTTGTTTATTGTTTCCTTGTGATTAGGAATTGACTAGGACTAGATGCCAATCAAGCATTTGCGAACACTGTCCTGCGGGCCTTGCACCTTAAATTGCTGGTGAATGGTGTGGTGGTGTTTGATTTCATCTGCATTGTTTTATTTTTTTTTCACTTTCTGGTTTTCTTCTATTAGATGTATTTCATCACCACAGTATATTAGTTAAAAAATACCAAAAAAAGCAAAAAGCGCTCTGATATTCAAGTAATAGCAATATATAAATGATACAATGTATGTATGTTTACCTCTTTCACATCCTTCTTATTTTTGCCTGCCAGTTGCTTTGACTCTTCACCATAGAATAAGCTCTCTACTCTTAACCTATAGGCTTCTTCCTCCATTGCCTGCATTTTCTGCTCAGTGAGTGATCCCACCTTTTGACTTTCCATTCTTGTTGACTCTGAAACCCCTCTCTTTCTATCTTCAACATTTCCTGTGGTTTCTACAGGATTCACATCATTACCTTGATTTGTGCTTTCCATAGTTTTAGTTGCTGTGCCACTGGGTTTGTTTGAATCATAATGTTCATAGCAACTTTTGTTGAGGAACTCTAATGTTCTTTTTGTTCTCCACTCTTTTAGAGATTCTGTTATTGGTTGAAGTATGTTCAAAATTTTAGGTTCCTGATTTTTTGCTTTTAAATCTTCATGATGTATATTTTTATTATGCTTTTCTTGCACAGTTTTAATCGTATCAGTTTTAGTTGCAATTTTGGAATCAACATTTCTCACATCTTTGGTTTCCTCTATCATTTCATCTTTAGAAACCGTATTTTCATCCTCCTCATCTTCATCTAGTTTTTCATTATCTTTTCCAAGTTCTTCAAAATGCTCATTTTCATCGCGGAAAAAATTCAATGACATAATATCATCGCTCACTTCAGCTTGGTCCGGTTTGCTCTCATCCATGCCGGACACATACTCCATACTAGCTGGACCAATCCCATCTACAAGAATGACTTCCTCTCCAGAACCAGCCTGCCCAGGTAAGCTAGTGTTACTCAATTCCACAGAACCCAGGAGTTTTATGAGGTTTGGTCTATATAATAAAAAGAAACATTTAATTTGACATCTTAAAAAATGTTTTATTAACAGCATGCAACTGAGACCGAAGATGCCCATAATGTTTGCCTAAAGATACATTATATATTTTAGAAAGTAACCTTTTATGGTAATGAACATGAACTTTTTATCATCGTCGCCACCACTCAAATCACTGTTGTGTCGTCATCATTGTCATTGTTATGCTCTTAACTTCCATTACAAAATAAATGCCCTACATTTTACACAAATTAATTTCTATCTAAAAATATTAATAATTTTAAAATTATACAATGGAAACTAAGAAATATATAATTTTTACAACATGGTTTGCCCGGATAGGTCAACCAGGATTTTTTTTTATTAATGAACCACCTATCACTGTGTTTTTCTATAACAATCAAACTAATTCCCTAATGATATGTCATTAGAAACAATTCTAGTTATAAAAGTAAGAAGATGAACTCACTCGTCTTTATCTCTCATCCATAAAGGAACAGAAGAGATTTGTGCTGCATAATACTTCGATGACTTGTAACATGTATTACTGCAAAAACACTAGACGTCAAAAAAAAAACCATGTGGGTTAAGAATGTCTGTAGAGAACAGAAGAAAGGCATGTGGTCCCCTTGAAACAAAGTATAATGTTAACATACTGCAAGTGTAAACATTTGATAAAGAAAAGTGAAAGGAAGATGGGAAGATACAGTAGATAGACATAGACATAGATCTCTTTATTCATCATGAGTTTAAAATGAAAATTATTTTCCTTGGCAGGACAAAAAAACATCAAGAATGAATTTAAAACTAGACCACAAGCAAAAAATACATCAGGAATATACAATAACAACTAAAAAGATGATGACAAAACTGTACAACAAACAAAAATCCTAACTTAACATTGCTGAAATAATAAAAAATACAACGCAAAGTATACATATAATTCTTCTTTTTTTTAAGGAGAGGAAAAGGAGGCGTATCTCATAAAGTAAATACAGCATACTTTTTAGATAATTGCATATTATATCATAAGAAATATTAACAATAATTATAATTGATTGAATTTATTCAATGCTCAACATGCACAAACAATATAAAAATGATTTGAGAACAAGAAAAGTAAAAATTAATGAGCATCAGGAACACCCATTAGGATAATACAATCTGATAATGCAATCTGATATCTTATATAATTTCAGTATACTTCAACTTAGCATCAAGGGCACATCCAGTGGTAAAGATTACATACAATCTATCGACCAGTGATGGTGCCATGTTGGAAAAGTTTGAACGCGTCTGGGAAGAGGTCAATCATTTTGTTGGGCAACATTGCTCTGTAAATTCAATTTTACAGTCTGAGAGAGTCTTCTCCAAATGTTGAACAGCCAAACTCACAATATACACTTACCTTTCTGTCTGTTATGTCATACACTTTGTTAGATTTCATAGATATGTGGTATTTTTGCTTTGGTGGAGGTCCTAAAGTTTTGTCACATGTGGGATAACCACACTGCTTAGCTATCGCTCGCTCCTCAACAACATCTTTGTAATGATCAGGCAGGATGAATCTGGACTGTAAAAAATAAACCCAAAAAATTAAACATTTGAATGGTACAATCTGGAAATTAGATGTCAACTCTGGCTGATTGGTTCACCCTCTCAAAAAAAAATTGCTGAAATAAATTATTATTTTAAATTAATTAATTGAATTAAATGTAATAAATTGAATACATTGACTAAATTAATTAAATAATTGAATTGAATAAATTAAATTAATTCAAACAAATTTAACAGATTAAATATATTTTTTTTAAATCCAGTCTGAACAGTGTAAGTAACATTTTCCTTGGTCAAACTACCCAAGTTACACAGTAAGTTCAACTGAGTAAGTGTTGCTCAGAAGAATAACCAAACTGTTTTTCTCATCCATAATACATATGCGAGAGGACTTGTTTCACCACCAGAGCAACAGCGGAGTGCACCATCTGAACCAGCCCTAATATTATGGCTGTAGATTGCAGGGCCCCTGCCTCACCAACTCAGCCAATCGACTTGCCTAAAACTAAGATTGGCATTCAATGTTAATATTTGACACTGAATTAATTACTTACACAATCAATTAAAAATTGCTCATCTTGATTGTCTAAAAGTCTTTCTACAATTTTATGAGCTTTTTCCTCAAGCTCTAACTTCTGACGAAGTTCTTCTCTGATAGCTTCTCTTCTGCAATTAATAGTTTAAAGATGATTAAAACAAATGTTTTACAAATTTAGTAAAAATTCATAAATTGTAATTTATAACTAATTTTAGTGTCCATGCAAAGCATCAGTATTCAATTCAATCGCTGCATAGAGTACCACAGTTGTGTCGTCACAACACCAGGTGGCTCCCTCTGGACGTTGGTTACCGTTCATTACGCCTGAATGACTTCGTAATCCTAATCGTTTAGAATAGGCTTTCTGGAATAGGCATTTTAAAACCTAACAATTTACCATCAAAATGTACTAAAATAACAAAAAGCTTGCATGATATTAGTTATCGAACACACATTTAATCATCAATTAACATTTACAAAGAAAAATTAAGATACAACTTATTAATAATTACGTTAGAAATTGGGATCAAAGGTTTGTCAGTGGAGAAAATGGCGTTGGTTGAACGCATTTTGTGTCGCCGATAGCAACAGAGTAGTATCACGTGGTATGGTGACGCGACACTGTAGTACTCTATAAAGTCACCATGGGCTATTATCTGTTATTAGTATTAAACAAAAAAAGATACAAAGGGTAAGAAAATATATAAACCCAACAATTGTACAGAAAATGTATTACTGTAGTTAAATGTATTACTGTAGTTAAATGTATTACTGTAGTTATGCAACTGCTGGCTAGGAACATAATTTCACATTCAAATTCTCAAATCATTAACATTTGAAATACATTGTTTGAAGGTTTACATGGCGAAGTAATAATGTATTAAATGCTTTGGGGTACACTATGTAGATAGTTCTAAAAAGAACTGTTGTTTTTGTTGAGAATGTCAACATTTCAATTGTGTCGCTTCAATCATTTCAAAAATACAATATCTACTTGGTGTACCGCAAGCATTTAATGTTTTAAAGATACAAAGCAAGCAATTCCAAATTAATATTTAATATAAAATAGCTTATTGGGTATATAAAAAAGAAAGTAACCTTTTTTGTTCTTCTTGCTCTATTGCTTCAATTGTTGATCTAGCTGGCCCTGCCATATTATTCTTGCCTTCTCACAAAATCATCTGAAAAAAAGCCTTGTTATGAAGTTATTTAATACAAATTTTACCAGTCAAGAATTTTATCAAATTCTCCCCAATTTACAAAAAAAGAACAAAAAAATTCAGCTAATAGTTGCTTTTTTGTTTCGTAAATGGCCTTCTGAGCATTCTTGACACCTGTAATGATCACTGTTAAATGCTATCAATGAAATACATGCATGTAAGAAAATTTAGATTTTCAACATTTCGGGAGAGGGGGTATCCTTTACCAGTGTACCTCTAGTCTCCCAAATTTTGAGTTCCAGGGGTTGGAACGTCTGATACAACAACAATTAGAAATTTCTTTAGGACCTAGTGTAAACATACATAAATGAAATTAACCAAACAGTCTTTAACGATCATAATGAAAATACAATTACAAAAAAAAAACAACACAAAAAAACTATCTTAGTCTCCACTTCATTAGTTGGAAAACTGACATAAATACAAGTGTCATGTTGTTTGCCTTTCCAACAGTATCACTTTTCAGTCAATATGCATATTTATAATGTTTAGCCTAAAGTATGTATTATCAGTACTAAAGTATAGTAAAGTAAAGTCATAAAATGAATCAAATTTCCACCCTCACTTAGAGTACTGATCTCTAGCCTGGTGTCCCTCACCCAAAAACGAAATCAACGAAGTGGAAATCGTTCAATCCCGGGCAGCCAGACTTGTGCTAACCACTATGATTGCGCAACATTGATGATAAATTAACTTCACTGGCAAAGTTTGAAAAAAGGCAACAAGACGCTAGCCTCAGTCTCTTGTTCAAAATCAGTTATCAGCTCAACAACATCCCTACAGAATTGCCTACTCAAAATGAAACCTTCTCAAACAAGACAATATCATGCACGTACTGTAAGTTCTAACCATTGCCATGCTCTGTATCATCACTCATTCTTTCCATGCACCATTTGTTGGTGCATGAAGGTTCTTCCATGTTTGGTGGAATAATCTCTCCTGAGACAGAGCCCTCATTGAACAATCCTTCCAGGAGTTCAAGAGGTCCCTTCAAAAACTTAAGTCAAGTTTTACTCACACCAAGCTTATTTTTCTTACACGTTTTTGTTTCTTTTTATGTCATTTCCGATGCCCATGTCATGTGCACTAAAAGTTTTTATTCCTCAATGTCAGGTCCCAACTGCGGAATACGAGTGGTCAACTTAAACGAATTGACTGCAGAAAACAATAAAAAATGTGTTCTATACATTGCTTCGAGGCCAATGGCCAAAACTTGTCCGCGGCCGTATTTGCCTGCAGGCAGCCGAATATGTCTGCAGCCGATTATACACTGCTCGGCTCTAGACTATAGGCTGTGTAGGGCCAAAAGATAGGCCGCTAGCTACTTCTACTGAATTCCCTTCTACTACTAGGCTCTACAAAGTACTAGCTACTATAGATAGGGCCTGCACCTGCCTAGCTAGGCTAGGCCCTCCTCTACGTACAACTAGCTAGAGCCTACTTGAGTCCTTCTCGCCCACCTAGACTACGTGTAGCCCCCTGCCCTAGCCAGGCCCTACGCTTGGCCTAGGCTCCCCCCCCCCCCCCCCCCCCCCACCCCGGCTAGGTAAGGTAGGGCCCAAGGCCTAGAGAGAGCCAGTCAACAAGTAAGGTAGAGTCTGAGCAGGAGCCAAGACCTAGCTCCCTAACCAATGTTATCATTTCAATCTCCAGAATGCATTAATAATTACTAGGCCTAGGCCTATGCGTAGTAGATATGCTGTGCAGTTTACCATACTGTGACGGAGTGAGTGTATAATAAGGAAAGAGAAAATGACGAGAAATATATTTTTCTTTGGTCGATCATTTGTTTACCGGCAATGGTCAAAATGTGCTTATGTGCCTAAAGCCTTGCAATCAAGATGAGTATATTCGTATGAATAACGTCGTGTGTTAAATTAAACTACATCATTCTGATCTTAAGCATTTAGAAAACTATGGTGGCGCTATTAATCAAAGCTGAAAAGTCGTCCACATGCTATTTTCGAATGAGAGGCTACACTTGTACGAACAACAAAACGCATGTCGGTCCTCCCTCATTTTCATTCTCTCATGAATAGAAGACCACTTTCAGGACTGGTGCTTCCATGGTCTTTACCAGCTTTGGTCTCTATTTAGAATAATAAAGATGAAACACATATTTGTTAATTTGGAACCCGGCAGAAAGTGTTTTTTAATTGGAAGTGGTCTTTAATACTGGGGTCTTTAAGAGCTGATTTGAGTGAAACAATGTTAGCTTAATTGACCTAAGAACGAGTTACAATGGAACTAAGCTAATTTGTAACTATAATAATCAAATAGATTCTAGTTTAATGTTGTGTTTATGGCTCCAAAGTCTTTAAATAAAAATAATTAATTAAATAGTATTTTGAGATGTATTTGTTGATAAAATAAAACAAAATTGATATTCCCTTAATAGGGGTCCGGTGTTTTAAATGGGAAATCATTGCCAACATAAGCAAAAACTTTAAGGTCATCATTTAAAATATTGTTCTATATTCGGAATATCATCAGGAAGGAACTTTTTACCTGAAAACCTAAAAAATAAAAAAATAAAAACTCATGTTGATTAGCAACTTCATTATGAAACCACTGTTGTGCATGTAATAATCATAAAAGCCTCAAACGAAAGTAGCTCCCGAATGTTCTTCTCATCAAACTGTTACAGTTACCGATATCAAAGTTTGTTTGGCTTCTTTTGATAAAATAGGCCTATTATAACGGGCCTTACAGGCCTATTTTAACGCAGCCAGAATGTTAAAATCCAGGTAATTAATTATATTTATAGATGATGGACCAACAAATTTAGACAACTTTCATGTGCAAAATGGATAAAAATAAAGATCACTTTTTAAAATTTGTGAACAAAAAATCGAAAAAAAACCAAATTTTTTTTAAAAACGCCGCCCCTATTTTTCCGTGAGCTAGGGGCGGGCGCTGGAGGGAAACAAACAATTTTTTACTCCTTATTTTTATTCGTTATTCTTTAAAAAAAAAAAAAAAAAAAAAAATTCAGATAATTTTTCTGTTTTAATATAATTAATTTGTTAATATTAAATCTAGTCTAAATTGTCATCTCTTATACTGTTGTCTTCTATTGTATGTACTAATAAATAACTAAATAAATAATAAAATAATGCTGAGCCTTGTGAGGTGCCACTGCACGTATCTGTTGATTTTTTTTTTTTTTAAGTACTGTCTTCCTTTTCAGTGTGTGTGCTGGGGCTCCATGATCAATACGACTCGCTTGTGAATATCATTCGTACTACAGTAGTAGGAATCGCCCAGTTGGTATCCGCAATAGTGGTTCGATTTCATCCGCTCGACCTGATACACGCTCGACTGCCATCCGCTCGAATAGATATTCGCTCGTACCACGTAGAATTAGGTAGGCCTAGGCTCCTTTTTTTGTGTTTGAGTGAACGCATGAAAGCCCGGCAATGAACGCTGTTAAAAGCCCGTACGGGCTGCATTGGCAGTCCACGTCGACAGAAAATATCGACGTATTGGATGAAAGTCGACCGAGTAATTTTGGTACTGAGTTGAGTGAATCTGAGGGTATTTCGTGTACCCATTTTGAAGAACCGCAAAGTGATTGGAACACAGGTAGTTCCGGGAATATCAATGCTGAAAATTTACAAGAATTAGACAGTAATAATGAATTAATAGAAACAAATATTATCGACAATTTTTCTGCGAGTGTTGGAACAGAGATGGCGAGGAAGAGGCATGTTCAAGGCCCATCTGGATCGAAGAAAACTGAGGATACTTCCGTAAATCTGTCTCTTATACACATCTAATAAAACGCATGAGGATTTCTTTGGGATGAGGGATTTCATAACCTGTTGATCAGTCAATGGAATCCAGATATCAGTATGGATATAATCTGTCTCTTATACACATCAGATGTGTATAAGAGACAGGGCCTATTTTAACGCAGCCAGAATGTTAAAATCCAGGTAATTAATTATATTTATAGATGATGGACCAACAAATTTAGACAACTTTCATGTGCAAAATGGATAAAAATAAAGATCATTTTTTTCAAAATTTGTGAACAAAAAATCGAAAAAAACCCAAATTTTTTTTTAAACGCCGCCCCTATTTTTCCGTGAGCTAGGGGCGGGCGCTGGAGGGAAACCAACAATTTTTTACTCCTTATTTTTATTCGTTATTCTTAAAAAAAAAAAAAAAAAAAAAAATTCAGATAATTTTTCTGTTTTAATATAATTAATTTGTTAATATTAAATCTAGTCTAAATTGTCATCTCTTATACTGTTGTCAACTATTGTATGTACTAATAAATAACTAAATAAATAATAAAATAATGCTGAGCCTTGTGAGGTGCCACTGCACGTATCTGTTGATTTTTTTTTTTTTTTTAAGTACTGTCTTCCTTTTCAGTGTGTGTGCTGGGGCTCCATGATCGATACGACTCGCTTGTGAATATCATTCGTACTACAGTAGTAGGAAACGCCCAGTTGGTATCCGCAATAGTGGTTCGATTTCATCCGCTCGACCTGATACACGCTCGACTGCCATCCGCTCGAATAGATATTCGCTCGTACCACGTAGAATTAGGTAGGCCTAGGCTCCTTTTTTTGTGTTTGAGTGAACGCATGAAAGCCCGGCAATGAACGCTGTTAAAAGCCCGTACGGGCTGCATTGGCAGTCCACGTCGACAGAAAATATCGACGTATTGGATGAAAGTCGACCGAGTAATTTTGGTACTGAGTTGAGTGAATCTGAGGGTATTTCGTGTACCCATTTTGAAGAACCGCAAAGTGATTGGAACACAGGTAGTTCCGGGAATATCAATGCTGAAAATTTACAAGAATTAGACAGTAATAATGAATTAATAGAAACAAATATTATCGACAATTTTTCTGCGAGTGTTGGAACAGAGATGGCGAGGAAGAGGCATGTTCAAGGCCCATCTGGATCGAAGAAAACTGAGGATACTTCCGTAAATAACGTAAATAATGGCTGTATAAACGAGGGTGGTATTTCGCAACACAGGTCATCGAAACAGAAGGGCACCTTGTCAGCCAAGTCAAACATCCGATCATTGATCTTCGTAGTTCTTATCTTGGGCATACTGTCGATAGTGTTTTACACGTGGTACACATATCAGCTTGCTGCTATGGTATCAACTCCATTGAATGTGCCAAAGGTTATTGGCAATAGTAAAAATAATAACAAACATATGTTGGGATCTCAAAAAGGCAGTAATGATAGATTTTGGGGAACGTATCGCCCTGGAGTCTATTTTGGCATGCGGACAAGAAGCCCAAATTCATTGGTTACTGGCTTGATGTGGTTCAAACAATTTGCAACCAGAAAAAATTTTGCTGTTCGACACAGTTGCGAACATTCGGATGAATTACCTAAATATGGGTGGCTGATGCATGATGGTGTTAATTTTGGAGTGCAAGAAATTGTTGAGAAAGAATTCACATTAATGACAGAATTTGTAAAGCGTCCCGGTGGCGACCATGGAGGTGATTGGTCTGTGAGGATATCCGGAAAGAACACTGTAAGACTTCGTCATAAACCAGTCCCATAAATAATTAAATACTACCCAGGCAAACATTGTATTGTAGTTAGACGAGACTTTTTTCTACCTTGTTTCGCGAACTTTTCTTTTTAAAGATCGTCAGAGAAGAGCGGAAAAAAATAATAAATAAAATGTTGTTTTCTTATTTAGCAAATAGTTTTGCCATAAACATCCAGATGGAGGAGAAAATAAAATAAAATTTTATTGATGAATGTAAATAGTGTAGTAATGGGATGGTTATGGTTTAAATTTTATATAATTAATATGAAGAAATATTTACATATCTTATTTTTGGAGATTTCGAGGCAGCGGCGGGCACAATAAAAATAAAGAAAAACTTTTTTTTTTCTGAAATTTCTATTTTCTTAGTGGCGGTGGGTGTGCTAATTGGCCAAAAATAAAATTGTATTTTTATTCCAAATAATCATTATTGGCTGGCGGTGGGTTCGCTAAACAAGGTTTATAAAAAGAGTCTCCCGTTATGTCAGGAAATGGCACAAAATTGCACGTTGCAGCAACATTAGTAGTAGGGAGCTTTCGTTTGCACGACGACGGGAGGACATAGAACGTAATGATGTCACAAAAAGTCATCTGTGAATGCAAGAATCTTGAGTTCTCCCAGTCGCGTTGAATCTAGGACAAAATTTGGCCAAGTTTATGTATGCAGAGAACGTAGGATGCAACCCCCCTCCCACACCATATATAAGACAAATGGAGAAAAAAGGAATTATGTTTCTGAAAGTGCGATTTTTGGCCATAATCATAATAATTTTTACCATGCATGGTGGGATGAGGTGGTCTTGACCCTCTATCTGTGAAAGTTTCTCTCTGGTGGGTCCTCTATTTCGATTTCCTGGATCTACCACTGCACTGGCTTTCTAAAGTGCCAGATTAATGAAAATGTTATGGCTATGTTAATGATTGATACATTCTGTGCTTTCTAAATTTCAGACAAGGAAGAGTAATGCATCAGTGGTCTCTGTCTTATTTTATGCGGCATTAGATGGGGACGGCAGTATGCAGTACAAGACTAACGGTGGCAGTTATCTGCAAGAAATCCATGGTGTTACCAATGAGCTCGGGCAATTTTCCCTGAAGTTTTTGAATTCAAAAAGCACTATATCAACCCATTTTTTAAGTACATACTCACCTAGTATACATGTATTAAAAGATGTTGTGACAAGGACTGGTCTTCGTTCATATCCATTTAAAGGTGGCAAACAAATTATTGGACTTGTGGGAGACGTGCTTGAAAAAAATCAGGTGACAGATTTCAAACCAAATTTTATGGTGCATCAGGTTACGCTTCCTTTACCTTTTGAAGTAGAAGTTGTCTTTGAATCGGCAAGTTTCATCCAGAGACCTAATCAGCTCTCAGGCTCTGTATTCAGTCAAGAATTAATAAGATATCGAACCAAGTATGATCAAGATTTTGATACAAAATTTGGATTGGTTAAAAAAGGTTATAGTTTGAAGGAGATGAAAATCTCAAAAGCCATACTCAGCAACCTGATTGGTGGGATTGGATACTTTTATGGGAGTTCAATTGTGAAGTCTCGATACACTGGAAAGCCGGTTGATTATTGGGAAAGTGCTTTGTACACAGCTGTGCCATCTCGCTCTTTCTTTCCAAGAGGATTTCTTTGGGATGAGGGATTTCATAACCTGTTGATCAGTCAATGGAATCCAGATATCAGTATGGATATAATCGGTCATTGGCTGGACTTGATGAATATTGAAGGATGGATTCCACGTGAACAGATTTTAGGTGAAGAAGCACGCAGTAAAGTACCGGATGAATTTGTTGTGCAAAATAATGAGAATGCCAACCCTCCAACACTTTTTCTGTCCATTCAGTCAATCCTAAGAACTATTGATTCTAAAGCAGAATCAAGTAGGCAATTTATTTCAAGAATATATCCTCGTTTAAAAGTTTGGTACAACTGGTACAATACTACACAGTCTGGGCCAGTTAAATCTTCTTATCGTTGGAGGGGCAGAGATCCAACAACAGACCGAGAATTGAATCCAAAGACTTTGACATCTGGACTCGATGATTTTCCACGGGCATCACATCCCTCCAATAGCGAAAGGCACATTGACTTGCGATGCTGGATGGCTCTTGCATCTGGAATAATGGCTGATCTTGCAAAAGAGGTAGGAGACCCAAGTACAGAGTATAAAGCTACTTATGATTTGCTGACTGACAATGCTCTTTTAGACAAACTTCATTGGTCCCCATCTAAGAAGATGTACAGTGATTTTGGCAATCATACTAAGGCAGTTTTCCTTCAAAGAACACAACCGCCACCTCCACCAAAGCCGCAGCCTGGTAAAAGGATTCCACCGCCTCCAAAAATGCCTAAGGTTCGAATAGTAAAGGGGACACCGCCAAAAGAAATGTTTGTAGATACTCTTGGTTATGTTAGCTTATTTCCGTTCTTACTTCAGGTACTTAAACCAGACTCTGATAAGTTAGGAAAGGTACTGATGGATATTAAAGATCCTAATCTTCTTTGGACCAAATATGGTCTAAGATCCCTGTCAAAATCTGACCCATTGTACATGAAGTACAACACAGAACATGATCCACCATATTGGCGAGGAACTATCTGGATTAACATGAACTTTTTAGCTGTACGTGCTCTCTATCACTATAGTAATACAGAAGGTCCCCACAGTGATGCAGCCTGGCAACTTTACCAGGAGCTTAGACAGAATTTGATTACTAATATTCTGAAGCAATATGACATGTCAGGATATGTGTGGGAACACTACAGTGATGTAAATGGCAAAGGTCAAGGGACACATCCATTTACTGGCTGGACTTCTTTGGTTGTCTTGATGATGGCAGAGCGATACTAAAATTTCAGTTTCTGTTAAATTCCATTCTAATACACTACTACTACTACTACTACTATTTCTTTTTCTATGAAATGAAATAGATTTTAAGGCATTTTTCAGTCCAATTTGTTGTTTTTTTTGTTTTTTTTTGTTTTTGTTTTTTTTCGCATTCAATAACAACGCAAAAGGCACCCTCAATTAATTTTTACCTCAAACAATCCCATTTTTAGAGTAAAATAATATTTTTATTTAATTCTCCACCTAGATGCTTTTGGTAGAACCGTTTTGCGGAATAGCGGGTGGTAGGAAATGGGGGTTTTTTTTTCGCTGTCTCTGAAAATGCTTCAAAAATAAAGTTCACAAAACAAGGTATAAGGAATCATTGTCTATATTAATGAAAAAATAATATTTTTTACATTTTAACCTCTTACATTTATTTTGTCCTTTAAAAGGAAATTCTTTGCCCGCAATATATATCAAATTGTTAAAATACTGTAGTAAAACTTTGAAGTATGGAAGCTGTAAAAATTACCTTTGTACTGGTATTTGAAAAATGCTAGGCACAGTGCTGTAATGCAATTTCATGCTGCACTTAAATGGTGACAGAATTGTATTACAAGAAGTTGTCAGCTGAAAAAAGTGTTCAGTTTCAGATTGAAACAAATTTTGCTTTTTAATATTTTATTTATAAAATTAGAAAGTAATGATTGAAATGAAATTTCTTCTCCCTTCATTTAAATGTCAATTAATTCAGGTCATATTGTACTACTGTATTGCTTATTTAGAGCTTTCATCAAATAAAATGTAATTTGTAAATTCTTATTTATTTTATGTATTTATTTCATTGTTAAAGTGCTTTTAGCGGCACTGCACTAATGTCTCAAGTGGATCACAAAAAATAAAATCACTAAATTTAAATTAATTACAGATTCATTGAGATGGGTTTAAATTTGTTTTGGAAGTTTATATTTTGCTTCACCAAGGTATTTGATTTATTACTAAGTACATGTACATTAACGTGATTAATAATTAATACTGTGTGTTACGTATTATGATGGCCACAATTCTTTTCAAGCATTTAAATATTACCAATAGATGTTTTTCTTTCTATGACATTATTAGTTATTTTTATTCTAAGTCATTCAGTAAAGTTTTAGTGTTAACTGATATAGAATGTTTAACTTATTCTGGGAATTACAAACTTGATAATTGTGTGTTGAACCAAAATGCAGCTAGTATATTCAAATAAAATGTAATTATAAGTGTATATAGCATTTTTGTAGCAAAGGCTAATGCCCACTGGATGCTGTAATGTAACACATTAACAGAAAATGAATTAGAATGAATTATAATGAATAGTAGCATTCTCTATGTCTGAACGATACAAAGCAGAGTGTATACAGTAAGTTGTAGTTTTGTACAGAACAGGGCCAGATCCAGAATTCTTTTAACGAAGGGGCACCAATTCCTTATTATAGGCATAGATGTAATATAATTATACAGATGTACGTATCCAATAAAGGTGTGATTCGTGTTCACTATATGCTGTTACAAAATATTGGATTGTATAATTGCATCCAGTAAAGATTGGTCATTAAACTTATCAAATATTCATGAAGTCATTATTATTCTGTATATAATTGCTAATTTTCAAAATCATTGTAAATAAATGCTGTGATTAATATTAATACTTTGCATTGCACTTACCCTGTGCAATATTCATTGTCAATTGCTCCATGCAGGTCTTAGGACCCCTGTCTAGTCTGGGGCTAGACTGCACAAGCTAATGTGCTATTTAGTTCTGATTTATTCATTAGGCCAAATAAAAAAAATTATTGTGTTGGCCACGCCCAACCGACCAATAATGCTCGAAATTGAGAGTCGGCATTTAAAAAAATTTTTTTTTAATGAGCTGTAAAGGCTGGAATAAGCCTATCTTGCGACAGTAGGCAATGCGACAGTGTTGTGCGATCGCTTTACTCTTCAGTATAGATTTTAAAATGGTCTTTGTTGTATTTTTGTGTATTTTCTACTTTTTAGGCATAAACAGTTTTTGGTAAAAAAAAATTTTTTTTTTTTAACTTTTCCTACTGACCTACCCATTTTTTGGATTTTCCCAAAATGTGGCCAACACAAGAATTTTTTTTTTTTTTTGGCCTTATTGTTAATTTATTTTATAATATTATATTTTCTTTTATTATATTATGATATGTGGATAAATGAATAAAGAAAGAAATTGTAAGCAACTGACAATAGAAATAATAATACCGTACTTATATAATGAATCCCAGACCCCCTCCAGGTGCTGTAATTTTATGTCCTAACTATGTTGCTAGTTGCCTGGGCACCTTGTAACTGTACTTAAAATTCTGTCTTTGATATTCCCATCTCTTCTGTTGACTATAACTTGTAGGCCTACATTTTTATGTCGTATCTACAACTACACATGGTGTGATGAGGCCAGTTTTTCTTACCACATTTGAGATTTGATTGGTGTAGCTTAGCAGTGCTTATATTAGAAGCCCTGCAGCATAAATTTGATTTTCTACATGATTTTAAATCACATTTTTTTACTAATAGATTTTAATTGTTAAGAAAGTTCAATAATAGACGACACCTTAAAGCTACACTGCCACTGAAAATAAAAGTTTTTTCCCTTAAGTGGGATTATACCATATCTCTAAACCAAGGTGCCTTCCCATGTGTACCACTGGTGGAACATGTATGTCAGGGGCGGATTTAGGGGGGGGGGCGGCCCGGCCCCGGCCCCTCCTTTTGAGAGGAAAAAAAAAAGAGAGAAAAAGAAAAAAATGATAGCCCAGAATGCCTCAAATGTTATGTTCGGGCGTCTAGAACACAACAATTTCGCGGGGGCATGCCCCGGACCCCTACGACAGTGTTGTCTCAATTGGCCCAACTTTCGGCCCCCCCCTTTTGGACATTTCTGGATCCGCCCCTGTATGTTGAATTGATTTAGTTGAAAATATTCAGAATATATTTAACTTTTTTAAGTATGTTAGAAGTATTTAAAACAAATATTGTATGTAAAATGTTCAGTGAAATAACTGATATACTGTATTGTACAAGATTTGATTACTTATCCAGTTAGGTATTTTCTTTTTATTAAACAGTCGATTAGAGCACAAACTGTTTAGGTTTTTTGAGGGGTGGGTCTATGTGGTACTCACTCCACATGTACGAGACATGAAGAATAAATTTAATGAAAATATGTATTACTGGTGTTGTATAACTTGATTTAATAGACATGACTTATCAATAATTATATGTATAGTATTAAATGTACATGATGCATCAAAGTTACTGTATACAGTTAAACTTGCCTAAGTCGACTTCGCCTAAGTAAAATAATTTCTAAGTCGATCTTAATTTGCGTGCCAAATTGTTGTGTTTTCCATAATTTATTTAACAATCTGTAAGTCCAATTTCATCAAAGTCAAACAATTTTTCAATGTCATTTTGAATTCGACTTAGGCAAGTTCAACTGTACACTGTAAACATTTCATATAAATGAGAGATGTAGCAATTTTGATTTTTTTATAATTTGTATTTACTAAAATTTTTGCTGCGATTTCCTTCATTCTGTCTGGGCTAACAGTGTTAGTGTCTGGTTGTTTTTCAGACTCAGGGCAGCGCTGTCACCTTTTCTTTTCAGCTGGTGGGTCATTCTTCTTGATCCTGAGATCCCCACTCACCCATATGATTCTCTCATTTCTTTCTTTTTATTCATTCTTTTTATATTTCTGAAGTGCACGTATTACTGTCTTTGCCTATCGGATCAATCAACACTAATTTCATTTTTACTATGTTGTTAAAATGACAATAAAGGAGTATTGTTTCGTATTGTATCATACTATTTGAAGGTGTATATCAGTTTTATAATGATGTGTTAGGTGATTTGGCTGAATTGTATCTTATATATAATTTTTTTTTTTTTATTTAATTTTTTTTTTTTTTTTATTTCCAAAACCAACAGCGAAAAATCGCCACTTACAGGATGGACATAAAAAATATAGTATGAACTCTAAAAATACGGAAAAACAGTCAGGACATTAAAAAGTAAATCCTTAATTAACAGCAACCACACCAAGAACAAAGAATCAAGAAACAAAACTTAAACCTAGATAATTTTTAACATTAGAGATCGGAAATGTTTAAAACTGTTAAAAAAGATATCAATGTTAAAATAAATGAATAATTATAGGCTTCCATTCTGCAACATTTTTATCCCACAGCCAAAATTGAATATTAAGCACTCAGATCCGAAAGGCCAAATTTATCACTGGAATTTCATTGTAAAATTATTAAATATTGTATCATTTTTTTTTACTTTAAGTTATTAAGTCAATAAACCATATCTGTCATTTTATATGCGTGGAATAGCGAAAATCAGAAGAACCTATGTCAACCTTGATTCTTTTGTCAACCAATTAAAAGGTACCACTTCATTCATGAAGATATTTCAAATCGCCCACAAAATATTTGAATTACTCGTATAACAGAACTACATAGTTTTCAAAGTTACAGATCGAAATAATAATTAACAGATGTTTTGTAACAAAAATTCTTAAATTTGCTGCCAGAATTATATTGGTTATTGGAAGACAAGTATACACATTCAATTGATCAGAAAAATGTTATAATTTTCACCTGAAAGTCAAATGCATTGAAATAAACAAAACTAAAACTTTTGGTCATACCTGAAGTACAATTGCTTTTATAGTGTATTTTTATTGAAAATGAAACTATTGATAAAGCACGCACTACAAATGCATATGCCACACTTTCGTGCATGTTTATTTACTGTACTTTTGATTTCCTTTTGTCTTCGTATTGAGTAAAATTTCTATGATCTGATGTGACCCATCAAAGTTCTTCTGTGACCTAAACATTAGGTCGCAACCCATAGGTTGGGGAATGGTGTCTTACAGTATGACTTTGGAAGCATTTACATACAAATGATTATAAATGTTTCGTTAGGTTTCAAATTATTAATCTGGTCATTGGATTAAAAATTATACATATGAAACATGGTTTTTTTCATAAAAATTGCAAAAACGGTTTGCCATTTTGCAAATGAGGCAATTTTCCCATTGAAAAGCTACAAAAATGATTACTATAAGTAATAAGCGTGGTAAATATCAAGCTAGTAATTGAAAATAACAGCAAATAAAATAAAATTATTAAATTATCACTCCCGCCTGCGTCAAAAATTCGAGAAATATTGATGCTGGAATGGAAAAAAAAATTTTTTGCAGCATCAATTGTTCCAACAGAATAAAAATAACAATGCAATTTTGTGACTTCAAAATACATTTTTTTTAAAAACTATAAAATTAAGCCAGTTTTTATACAATATTTACTATTACAGACCAAATATAAACAGTCCCTCCCTCATCGATAAAAACAAAAGCGAAATAATCTGTTGTTCAAATTTTTTAAAAATAAAAAAAACCGCCCTCCCTCATCAATTTAAAAAAAAATAAGAGTGAATCTAATATATTTTCCTTTTGCTTTAATTTAATATGATTTATTATTAATTCTATGTTTGATTTTTTCTCTCCACCAATTTCGACCAGCTGGTGATTCACTAATATTAAATTAAATTTATATAACATAATTATAGTATAATATTTTTATTGGTGGTCCCAGAGGAGGACTACTTCTCATTTTGAAGTTTAGCGAAGTCCTACTTGCTTTACAATATGCATGAGTAATCTAGCAATCCAGGGTATATAAATGCATAATGTTCATAAAGCTCTCTGCTGTTTCTGCTAAAAAGAGATGACCTTGTAAGTTGTAAACATTAGACGCATGTTCGGGGTTCGTAAGGGAAACGTTTATTCTGTCTTAGGCTAGATAAATTATAAGTTAAAGATTAGCATGTTTTCGTGGATGGTGAAAATATAACTGAACTATAACTTCAAATTAACCTTTATTTATTAAAATAGTAGGTGGTTCAGTAGTATTGGTGCTAGCTAGGCCCTCAGCCAGGCTAGGCTCATGAGTGTGAAGAAATGCTTGCTGCGTGCTAGCAAAGCTACTTCTTGGCTCCTGATGATGATGGGATGGAAGCCTGTTTAGGCCTGGCTGGTAAATAGAGGCCTAGACCTAGAGGATTACTTAGGGGTATGTATATATGGGCAGACCTGGGTCGAGGAAAAGGAGCCTCGAATATGCTATCTAAAATTGATTTAGTTTTTAGTATTACAGTATACAAATGAATGTTTTGTTGCAATATATGGGGTAGGCCTAGAATAGAAGAATATTTCATGAGGTGAACTGAATTGTGTTCTATTCTATATAGACCTAGAATATCCAGTATTTCAAACATACAGTACATTGTTTAGACTACAGTGCATGTTAATGATTGTTGTATAATTAGGAAATTACCACTGAACAATTTAATTTTCTTTTGTTTACTCTTGTAGGGTCATGCAATACACTAAAGAAGTTGCTGTTTTGGAGGCAGCATTTCAGCTTGCCAGGAAACATATACCCAATGTTGTCAGATCAAGCATTACAAGCCTTGGTGATGCCAGTCCAGGAGATGCTAGCCTTGGTGATTTCTGCCAAGATGATACAAGGAAAGAAGTTGCAGACACGCTTGTTACTGCTCTGAACGAAATTGTTGCTGGCCTAGAATATCCATCAAGTCAAGCAGAAAAAGAACATGTCAGTTTTGCAATGCATTCAATATTATTTGATTGCTTCAGTAAAGATGTTTCATGTATGATTAACAGAAGTCGAAACAACACCTGCCATAACCCTCTAGATGTGTTTCCACGAATTGGATGCAGACTTTACTACATCATATTGATCAGAATGAACTGGGGTCATCTGTTTGGCCAGGTAATGAACAAATCTGTAGATGGTGTAAAATCATGGTTGTTGAGGGAGAAATTGTTCAGGTGTTCTTCCTTTTGGAGCCTGGCGCACACTGCTTCGGTCGAGCCTTAACTAAAAAATATGTCCACGCTTTGTGTGAGGGCTTGTATGATGCATCACCAGTGCACTGATCATTGGTGGAAGACTGAGCAGATCGTCATTGAAAACAATCCGTGCTGTCAGGGTCTCATGAAATTGAATTTCCTACCATTCTTAAGTGCACACAAAAATATAGTAGTGGCCTGAAAACCTATAAATTACTCTTTTTTTTTTTTAAATGCACTCAGTCTAAAAATCTAAGGTTAATTTAGAAAGAAAAGGGTAAATTTAGTGGGAGAGGAGTGTTGCCCTATTTGTCCTGTGTCTCATTAGATATTGCAATCTTATTTAATTATATTGATTGATCCAGTATAAATAGATTAGATTATACCCCTCTAATTAAAAACCACCTCCAATTAAAGACCACTTTTCTGTGGTCCATTAACAAATGTCTTTTATCTTTATTATTCTAATTAGAGACCAAGGCTGCAAAAGTCCATAGTCCCAAAAGTGGTCTTTTGGGACCACTTTTGGGTGGTCCCATCTAAGAACCAAAATTTTCCTGGGGAGGACCCCCGACCACCGCCTTATTTGGGGTTCATCGATTTATTGAAAAAAGAATATGTAAGCAGCGACTCAATTTTTGTTATGTACTGTACATACACACATAGTAGGGCTACTAGTATTTACAGTAATAAGAATGAGAAGTTTACCCGACCGTTGTCAAGCGGAGGAAAACCTTAAAATTTAAAGAACTTAAAGTCAACTCAGAAGTTGGGAAAGCTCATTTCCTGCCATTTAGTGATCAAATTTTTCCCAGGGAGGCCCCTTCCTCTTTGGGGTTATCCATTCATGGAATAAAGAATACGTAAGCAACTCAATTTTTGTGGCTACTGAAAGTGGCTACTATGTCATTGAATAGTTTGCCGAGGTAAGTGACTGTGAATCTTGGTACCAGTCAACACCTTTGATCACGAGCCAACTACCAATCAACGCTCATAATTAATCTTGCGAATATTTCCGATAAAATGCGAAAGGTTACAAATGCAGGCGGTTACGAATGTTACGAAAATTACTGGACACACAGCGGATCCTATGTTTTGTTAGGTACCTGCCTCCATGGTTTTTTTTAAAATGTGCGATGACAAACAAAAGTAAGTTCTTTGCAGGTAGACCATGTTTGATTTCACTAAATTTAACAATTTTAGGCCTAGGTGAGCTACTGATTTCCATGTGTTACCATACTACAGTATTAGATAGTATTATTAATTATTGTTATTCTCACGCTAAATGAAAATTCGTTTTGACGTTTTATTCGAGTATTTTCCGTTTTATAGCCAGGCCTAGTATGCTGATTTATCATTTGCCGGCCAGTGGAGCGACAATTTTACTCGTACATCGTCGACTCAGACCCTTGCTAAAACTAGGCCTAGTTTACCATACATAACGGACTAGTAGCAGTCTGGCTTTAATTATAAACTAATACTTTAGGCCAGGATGTGATTTATACAGAATCTCAGAATATTCAGCACTTCAAAGATGGCATTCCAAGGAGAGGAGAACCTATCATGAGATAGGACTAGGCCTGGCCTACTAAGGCTAGGTAGGTAAGCGTTGCGGTCGCATATCTGACGTTGGTACGACGTTCTTGTTTGGTTGCAAAATTTGGTCGGACGGTGGTACAACGTTACGATTTGTTACTGGCCCGACGTCGGCAAACTACTAAAAAGAAGGTTTAGTACAACCGTTGGCTCAACGTTGTCTAAAGGTTGTAAATATTAGATGTGATTGTAGACGTTGTCTCAACGTTTGTAATGATGGTTGGTTAAAACCGTTGGCCCGACGTTGGTTAGAGGTTGTAAATATTAAATGTAATTAAAGACGTCGCAACGTCATAGTACTTTGTTGGCCCGACGTCGGTAAACGTTAGTGGAGGTTGGTGACAACAGTTGGGCCACGTTGGTTAGAAGTTGTAAATTTCAAACGTTTACCGATGTCGTGCCAAAAAAAAAAATTTAAAAAATTGGTTTGTGTGGGAATCGAACACACAACCACCAGGTTTGCTATTCATTATCCACCATCAACTAGAATGCCTTAAAAAAAAAATGGTTCGTGTGGGAATCGAACACACAACCACCAGGTTTTGTTATTCATTATCCACCATCAACTAAACTGCCTTAAAAAAAAAATTGGTTCGTGTGAGAATCGAACACACAACCACCAGGTTTTGCTATTCATTATTCACCATCAACTAAACTGCCTTAAAAAAAAAAGAAAAAAAAAAATTGGTTTGTGTGAGAATCGAACACACAACCTCCAGG
>NW_022684833.1:661530-762346 GCF_011630105.1 Anneissia japonica
AAAAAATTGGTTCGTGTGGGAATTGAACACACAACCACCAGGTTTCCCGTAACATGATTAGTCTATTTTTTTTTCTAATTTGCATAATGAACTTTTCAAACATTTTTGTCTATTTAAAAAAAAGTGCGTAAGTTATGGAGATGATAACAATCAATAATCGATCATAAATTAAATTCTACATTTTTAGACAAAAAATTAAACCCTCTTGGCCCATGGCCCATTTTTTGACACCATGACCATGCATAATATTAACCTACATTGTATATATACAAAGAATTTTTTTTTGTAGGATTAGAGTTGACTAACTGGTACTTGGTGTGGTACTAGGTTTATCGCATTTATGGCTTAGGGGCCGCGGTTTACCTCCCTCCGTTTAGTCATGCTGGATCAGGAGTAGTAAATTCAGCGATCGTGGGTTCGATTCCCACACGGGGCAAGTTTTTTTTTAATTTTTTAATTTTTTTTTTTTTTTTTAAGGTTGTGGGTTCGATTCCCACATGAGCCATTTTTTTTTTTTTTTTTTTTTTTTTTTTTTTTTAGGCTGTTTAGTTGATGGTGGATAATGAATAGCAAACATGGAGGTTGTGTGTTCGATTCCCACATGAACCAATTTTGTTTTTCTTTAAGGCAGTTTAGTTGACGGTGGATAATGAATGTATTGTACTCGTTGATGACATCGGTCTGCAGCTGGACTTGTGATATGATAGTTACCTATGATCAGGTCTAGTGTTATAAATGTGCATTTTTCATTAGTCGTTATACATGTTAAAAATTGTTATTGTTAATACTGGTAATAATAAATATATATATACTGTATAATAAATATATGGCAACAATATAACAACAAAATATATATGAATAAATTATTTAATTTTTATACAGTATATGTAATATTTATGTTATTAACTACAGTATATTAAATAATATTAATGCATTCTATACAAATTAATAAACAATATCAATAAAATATAAACAAATGTAAATACTTATATACATACATACATACAAGAAATAATAATATAATATAATATATAATATTTTAGTAACATACAGTAACATATTTAAAACATTAAAATATATATAATATATATATATATATATCTTAAATTAATTACAATTACAAACCACTGCGGACAATTTTCAAGAAACTGTTTGTTCTGCTTCATATCACACTGAACTATTGAAAACTGAAGTCCAGTGAAGATGAGGGTTTTTGGGACCAATATTCTTATAAAATCAAAAATTTAAATAAAGCAGTTGGAAGAGATACCATTCCAAATTTAGGAATTTATCAACCCAAAGCATTCTTTGAATTCGAGTGTAAGCAACACTCAGCTCGTAACCATAAAAGCTAAGGTTATACAGCTTTCAGGAACCAAAAAGTTCAACACAAGAAATGGGCTAAAAATATTACACAATGTATGCTGATTGATCCATTGTGTTCAGTACAAACAACTATTTGGGAAATTTTCATTCACAAAATTAAACATCCAGATTGTAGGCAAAAATGTTTGAAATGTTCAATAAGATGTCAACTTGCAAGTGATAACAAGTTTTTAAAAATATGTTTTCTGTAATAAACCGACTTATAACTAAAATAATAGCCTTTATTGCTATCTTGTTACAAAATCGTGGATTCAGTGGATTATATAGTTTTTAATTACCCTAAATGCTCAAAAAAGCACCGCATCATGGCTCTTCTGTATATTATTACCTTTTGTGTAACTAAAGAATTTGGGTTTTAAGTACAATGTATACAGTGTTAAGATGAATAAATAACACAATGAATACACAAGTACAGTATTTCTTTTTTTTTGTATTAAAGTGTTAATTTACTATGACATTGGACCTATGATAGGCCTACTGTACTACAGGAATGCGAGATATGTAACATGGGAACGTGCATGAAAAGCGCCACACCAGTATTTCTTATTTTGAGCTCAGTAGCCACATGTACCTTTTAGGTACCTATTTTTTTAAATGTACATATACACACATAAATAGGCCTATTTACTGTAATAAGAATGAGAGAGTTTACCTGACCATTTTCAAGAGTAGGAAAACCTAGAATTTTGAAGAACTTTAAAGTCATTTAAAGACAACTCAGGAGTCTGGAAAGCTCATTTCCCGCCATCTAAGAATCAAAAACCTCCCTTTTTTTGGCGTTTTTTATGAAAAAAAGTCTGAACCCCCCCCCCCCCCAAATGTGAACCTAGATCCGTCCCTGATATTAAAGAGTTTTTCTACAGTTTTCCATAATCATTATGTATACCTGTACAACTAATTTGTATTTGATCTACTTCTTTTTTTTTTTTATCTTTACAGATGGTTAGCCCGCTTCCAGTAGACCAGTCCAAGTTGATTTTGCGAATACTTCTACATCTTATTATTGTGGAGCCCCAGGAAAAGGTGGAGGATTTTGTAGCAGAGATTATCAGTGGGATGTTACCTGATGCCCCTACTAGTACACATTCAATTGTTGATCTCGTTTTAACTGGTCAGCAGGCACAGAGAATAGTTCATCCAGATAAATTTAGGAATTTGCTTGTATTTTTTGACATTCTATTTGGCATTATAATGAAGGAGCTGGACGATTCCAAAAGGAAAGATGGAATTGAAGACTCAGATGATTCCAAAGGGATCGACGGTGTTTTATACAGGATTGTTTCATCATGTATCTCACGTTTAATCATTTTTTTAGAAAGTCTAATGAGACAGGATTTGGGGATGATAGAGGAGCAGCCTCCTAGTAAGCAACTTTTTACTGTGGAACCTCTTTTCAAGCAACATGGTATTGGGCAACCACATACCAAGAAACCGCATACCATACAGCCTCATGCTGTAAAACCATGTGCCAATATTCCAATTCAGTTTTACCAGAAACTTCAGCAACTATTAACAAGTGATGAATTGGAAAATACATTTAATTTTGGTAGCATGGCTGATAACACCACTGACGACAGTATAGGTGATCTGCATGTCTTTATGGATGACTTATTATGCTGTGTTAATAGTTGTATTGGTGCTTGCAGACAACAAGTACCTGATGCTCTTAAACCATTTAACCCTGCAGATGAAATAAATCAAGGAGAAGCAATGTTTTTAGAAAAATGTTACCAACTGTTAACTATTTGGAAAACATTTTGTAATGAACCAGAAGAAATAGAAAGAAAATGTTCACATCTTGCCATGCTTGAAACTGAGTTTCAAAAGCATTTCCAGGTGGAAGAAAAAGAAGAAAGATTAGATGGAATTTCTAAACACACACACACAGTTGAAGATGCACTCAGGACTGCCGTCTGGAGAGTGGACAATAGATTGCTTGGTTATCAAGGTACTGTAATTCATCCTTAATTTGTTCTTAGAATATTGTAATTTGTTCAGAATATATTTCTTTAGAGTAGAATTGTAGATTGATGGGTAAGATAGTGCCTTTCAAACTAAGAGCTTTCCATTTAAATCCTTTTGCAAACAGCAAGATTTTTTCTTGAAACTAAAAAAAAAACTCCAGTTCTTTAGTCTGACCTTGAGATGTAGTCTGTGTAGATCGTTACAGAGTTTATTCCATCCTGTAAGTTGGGTCTACTAATTAATCTCTGGCAAATGAATGTATAAATAAACCACAGGATCCATATCCTGTATAGACAGATATGCGATTGTGTTTGGATTCAATATTTCTATGGTCATCTTCAGGATATTTGGCAAAGCATTCCGACCAATACATAGTGAACTGTTGTTTTCCTTATTTTTTATTCTGAATTTGTTCAAACTTCTTCCAGAGAGTCTGATGTGGATAATGAAGAATTTATCATGTAATACAAATGATTTGTGGATTTCCTGCCTTGAAAGAAATGTTACCGGTTTTGGGAATTTAAAGTAAGTACAATAACTGATACCATTCCTTTAACAAAGGGTATTTTTTTACATGTACATTTTTTTAATTTTTTGAAAATTTAATACATAGAACATATGATATAAAATACATGAGACAGTAATATCGTCAGAAATCGTATAAAATAAGAGGCGGCATAGGGGTGTACACACTACTGTAAATACTAAAATAGAGGCGCCCCACCAGCTTACCTCCAACCCAACAAATTGTGGCTCAGCAAACAATTATTTGAGTAGTAAAAATCACCTCAATACCCCACCCAGCTAGTTCTCCAACTTTCCTATTTTACCACTACCCCCACCCTCCCAAATATATATTCCTAGAGATACACCACTACTGAATTATCCTGTCTCCTCACAGTATGGTGTTGCTACTATCTGTGTATTTTTATATGTAATGCAATTTTACTGATATATACAGTGGTGGATCCTCTATTCAAAATAGAAGGGGGCTAGGGAGGGGCTTTTACAGATGAAGAGTCCATCCCAGTAGAAAAAGTAATGATTATGGCACCTTTAGATGGCTGAAAATGGCACTCTCAGACTTGCATTTAAATATATTTTTCTTTTTTTTGCCATTTTCGTAAATATTTTTGAAAAATTTAAGGGAGAGTACCCAGGCCAACTGGGCCACCCTTGAATCCACCTCTGAAATTTATTAACATATAAATTGTTGTTAGGTATATTAATCCAGTTGTGTTAGCCATGCATATTGCATGTATGAGTTCTCATGGTTTGTAACACCCATAATGTTATTCTTTTCCCACAGGCTTCTCCAGTGCCTTGTTGACTGCACAATTCAACAGCAATTGCTAATTGGCGAAAGGACTCTGTCTACGATTGTAGAGAGGCTGTTGTTGGTAATAGACTAGATGATGTACTGAGATTGATTCTATATCTGTACCATCACAACCAATTCAGTTGTGATGTTATAGGTTTCATGAGATAAATTTACAATGATCTGACACAAAATCACTGGGATGCTTCAGATTTACAGTAGTAATCAGTTCACAATGATCTCATGAAATGCCACACACCACTGCAATGAATCCATAAGTTGCTATAGCAAATCAGTTTTTATGCTTTCTAATTATCTAATATTAATTAATGTTGTAAATGAAGGACTAGTTTATGTGTCTTACATCATTTAACAATTCTGATCTCAATTGAATACTGCCCTCAATTTATATCAATGAGTTTGTGGCTGATGGGGTAGTTTATATATGGTTCTATGTTGTTCCATTAAAATATCTTCACATTGACATTTTATATATTTCATGTGTAAAATACTGTATATGTAACATATTAATAAATGATTTTATCATCATCAGGTGTTATTGAAATCCTTTGAGATGGTCAGCATTGGTATTCAAAACAGGGTAAGAGATTACTTCACAGAAGAGCAGCATAAACATTTAGCTTTTTACCTGTATGAAGAGTACACAGCATTGAAGCTACCACAGCAAGTTATTGTTGCCTTCAACAGACTTGTTAATTCAAGTAATGCTAATAATGTACAAGACGTAAGTGAAAGATTGTAACCTATTTTTTAAGACATACCGTGTATAAAATCTGGAAAACCCCCAAAAATCAAATTAACACATTCAATTACTGAATATAAAAAGATCACATATTACCCATCTGGTAATTTCTTAAGATTTTGGTAATAATTTTAGCAGCAAATATGTAATGCGGCATAAAAACGTAGGTGTGCTTTGCAAAAATATATCTTCAAGGTGCAACACACTGTAGTTATTGGTGAGCCTTCTTACATCCACTATGATGTGAATGCACCTTCTCTCTGCTGCCCTCTAGAGGACATGATTTACCATACAAAATTTTATTCATTGCATAAGCATTATGACAGTATTTACAAAACTGTAGATTGAAGTATATATCAGCAAAACCGAAAGGTGTTCACCATTACAAATATATTTGATGTTAACAGTATTTGTTATTACAGTATTTTGTTATTGTTTTTGTATTAAAAAATACACTTGCAAATTACAGTACAGGGTGAGACAATGTGATACTTATAGATTTAGGGATGCAGTGTAATTATTTTTATTGTGAGACAAAAATTCTAGTATGTTACAGATCCTCTTAACCACCTGAGATAAAGCTCCACTCTATTATAGGAAGTGGAAGTACATTTTGTCTAAAAGACAACCTTCTTTGTTATGTTCACATTGATTTAATCAATAGATTCAAGAATTATTTATTTCTTAAATTTCACAGTTAAAACTGAATTTCATTGATGTTCACAAATATTTTTAAAGTTTTCCTATACTAGCTTTTAAGTATATAAATTCCCATACCATTATGCTGTATATGTAATTAATGTCTTATCCCCCTTTCAGCTACTGCAGTATGTCAGTCCAATAGCATTTCAGTCTCCGAGGCAAACAATACAAAAGGCTTTAACGGAATCTGTGAACAACGCAGGCGTTATACCATTAGTTTCCCAGGTACTTGATAAATAATAACATAAAAGAACAATAACAAATGTTAATGATAATGATGAAGATGTCAGTGACGATGATAATTATGATAATGCACAGGCTTTTAACTGTACATTTAAAAGTATTTGGATGATACAGTAATAATGAGGATTAAGGTAAAGCATGATAAGGATTTAAATATTAGAAGGATGAGTAAGATAAGGTGGAAAATGACATATTTGTATCACCATTCATCAGGTTTTTTGTTGCTAATATTACAGTAAACAAATAAACTGTAATAAACATAATATTGATTAAAAAAATAGACATGTGCACTCGTACCCCTATCCATTCTTTACCCATTAATGCCAACCCCCCCCCCCCTACCCCCCCCCCTTTCTCTTTCTGTCCAATAGCATTTCAGTCTCCGAGGCAAACAATACAAAAGGCTTTAACGGAATCTGTGAACAACGCAGGCGTTATACCATTAGTTTCCCAGGTACTTGATAAATAATAAGATAAAAGAACAATAACAAATGTTAATGATAATGATGAAGATGACATTGACGATGATAATTATGATAATGCACAGGCTTTTAACTGTACATTTAAAAGTATTTGGATGATACAGTAATAATGAGGATTAAGGTAAAGCATGATAAGCCTTTAAATATTAGAAGGATGAGTAAGATAAGGTGGAAAATGACATATTTGTATCACCATTCATCAGGTTTTTTGTTGCTAATATTACAGTAAACAAATAAACTGTAATAAACATAATATTGATTAAAAAATAGACATGTGCACTCGTACCCCTATCCATTCTTTACCCATTAATGCCAACCCCCCCCCCCCTACAGACCACTTAGTTCATCTACCAATGTCAATCTGTATTGGTTTTTTTTTTTTAGGTATTCCAAGAGATGCCATCACTGTGCTTGTACAAAGAGCATAGGAAAACGTTGACCTTTCTGTGCATAACACTTTATGATACCGCTGTGAGCCTCTCATCTAATAAGCATCAGAATAACTTTATGAATCTCACTAAAACTTTATTACAGGTATGTATTAGTCATATTCTTTGTTGTAAATATTAAAGAAATTGTTATCAATATTCGTACTAATCACTAGAGTGATGAGTAATAGGATCAGACAAGCTGTCGTGTACAGAGTTAACCTGAGGGCATGCTGTCTATTCCTATTACTGCGATATTCATAACAAGACTATATGACTGATATGTTTTGTCATTACTGTATTACATCATTTTTTTAACCATTCAAGAAATCTGATCATTTGGTACTCTGATTCTCTGTAGCCAAGTCACTTTATGAGAACACCCTGATATTCAGTACCCAAGTCATAAAACTTCAGGATGTATAGACCTAAAAATTTGACACTTTGATACTCTATACCCAAGTGGATTTATGTTAGATTGTTGCAAAAACTTGATCTTTTTTTCCAGTGTTTAACCCCAATGCCTCAGAAAAGAGGAAGCATGCATATAAATAATGGTAATAGTAAGGTGGTTTATGGAGTGTTTTTGGCGTGTGTCTTAACATCAGAAAGCACTTCACATTGTTACCTTGGTCATTGGAGGAGAATACACAATGTGCAGCCTACTGCACTACATATGGAGTATTCCTCGTCTCAAAAGAATATTGTATTCATTTATTATGTCCAATTTGCAGCCTCTCTGGTACCCATTTACTCTTCTTGGTGTTTTTTTTTATTAATTGATTCTCTATTAATTTCACACATAATATTTCATTACCTATCAGACTTGATATAATAAATTGCAAAAACATTCCTTACAGCTGTTCATTGTTCTTCCCATAAAGAGGTTTAGAGTATACTAATCAAAGTCATGGGATATTACTAGCCAAACGGTTCTCCTAAGAACCAATTAGCATCAATTGAGATTTTTAGAATTTGTGGCATAGACAAGCCAAACCAATCACTCGTCGCAAATCCTGTATTGGAGATAATGGCCAAAACATGCTGAAATGTCAAAATTTTTGAAATCTATTTTATTGCACTAAACTAACCTCTATATATCTGTACATCGTGCTATGATGTTATTTTCCTCATTTTCAATGTTAAAACAACAATTTTTAACAATTTGGTAATGGTTTCTGCCTAAGAAATGCCTAAAATCGTAAGCTTTAAAGGCTGATTTCTCAAATATTGTTCTTAAACTATCTGTATGGTTAAACTCCTGTAACTTCATAAAGAAATGTCGGATTTAAATGATTTTTTTACCGTTTGATAGCTCTCATTATACTCTATAACCCTGTATTAATAACTAAAAATTAATTTTTGCGATGAGTGACTGGTTTGGCTTGTCTTTTCCACATATGCCACATGGTGTAATGAATGCATATAATTGATATTAAAAACATTTCTATTATTTGTATTCACATTTCTTGATGGTCTTAAAACTTGTCATTTGAATCATTAGTTATTTGCTGTAAGTTAGTGACATATAGTGATTTATTATTCATACATACATTAGTTACTTGCTGTAAGTTAGTGACATATAGTGATTTATTATTCATACATACTTCCTAAGGCGAGGCTTTTTTACACCTTGTTTTGTAAACTTATTTTTTAAAAGATGTCAGAGGAGGCGGAAACAAAATCAAAATAAAATTTTATTTTCTTATTTAGCAAATGGTTTTTGCCAAAAACATCCAGACGGAAGAGAAAATAAAAATAAAATTTTATTGTTGAATGTAAACAGTGTAGTAATGGGAGGGTTAAATGCTTTAAATTAGATAGGAATATACATATCTTATTTTTGGAGATTTCAAGGCAGCTGCTGGCATAATAAAATTAAAGAAAAACTTTTATTCTTTTCTGAAATTTCTTTTTTTCGTGGCGGCGGGTGCGCTAATTGGCCAAAAATATGATTTTATTTTAATTCAAAATCATCAATTGATATGAATGTTAATAAACAAAGTGTGTTTTTTAAATTGCTTGTTTTTGTTGGTATTTTTACAGTCGTTCAAGCCTCCAAGGCAACCAAACTATCCATTCTTGAAACCAGCTGTATTATCAAGACAAGAACTCCTGGAAGTTTGCATTTATCCGAATTTATATCACCATGATAACGATTTCCATGGTGAAAACAACCATAGTCTCCAAGGTGATTGTTTCCATGGTGATTATCTCAATGGCGGTCATATCCATGGTAGTCATCTCCATGGTACCATGCGCCCTCGAATCAACTTGCTTCTAAGTCTGCAGCTGTTAAAGATTATATTGGATACATCGATAAGTGGAACCACGATTGCTAAAAGCATTGAAAGAGACCATATATTTCCAATCATGCTCTGTCTAGCTTCTTTCATTAATGAAAGCATAGTATTATGGGATGGCACTGTGGAATGTGTAAACAGAGAAGATGTTAAAGAACTGAGCAAGACACTCCTGCAAATTCTATGCAAGACTCTTAATGAAAAATGGATGGGTGAGCTTCCACTAATATTTTTTATTTTAGAATTTACTAGGGTAATACATCCAGCAGATCAAGAGGACAGATAATATTGTTATTAATTTCTAATTATTGCTGTTAATTGCTCTAAATAATGTAATGTATAATTCCATACTTCTATAGCGCATTCCGCAAAAAAGCCTCAATGCACTTTACAAAAAGAAAAGATAACAAGCAGAAAATAATTTTGACTAAGTGTACAGCAACAGATTTTTTTATCAATCACATTTGTCAATGTTTGAACAGACTTCATCAGATATTGTGAAGCACAATTTCAGATGTGTAAAGATGTGTAAACAAACAGATGTGTAAAGAAGTATACATTATCAATGTGATTCAACATTTGATAGTGGGTAGATTGACTGATTCTGAGAGAGGTATTCTATTTGGTTTTGAGAAAATTTCTGAAAATTTCGCAAGAATGAATTCTTAAAATGTGCTCTTGAATTTAAGTACCATGTTGTTTGTACAATAATACAGCCATTAATACACAAAATTAAATTGGTTTTTTTTGTATGCAGAAAGTGACAATGAAGGTATACAGTGGTTGATGTTTAAAGTGAGATCTTTTCATTGGTCAGTTGAATTGTACCTGCGCTTCTTATTGGCTGATTATTTAAGCAATAAGGTACGTACAGAATCTTATTGGCTATGCTCAGCTGAACTGATAATGGGAAAATTGTATTTATGAAAGAATAACAAAACACTCATATAGGAGAGGAGTGTCTATTTTTAAGAAGTAGAAACAAATACCGCTGGCATTCACTGTATTCAAGTATCCAAATATTATTCTGGAAGGGACATTTATTTGAAAGGTTGTATATTCAAAGTGGTGTATTTATTCAAACAATAGGGTATTCATTACTTTTTTACATATTTACAATGATTCTTAATATTTTTTAACATTTCATTTTTTAAACGTACTGTATATATTTTGTGTTTTACTTATATTTTAATGTTCATTATTTTTAAATTGTACTTGGACTTTTTATGGACAAGTCAATAAATGAGTCTTGAATCTTGAATTTGCATATATATTAATTTGTATGTACATTATTATCTAATTGTAGGATGCAGCAGCTCAGTTTTCTGTATCACATTTCTTAAACACAAAGTGGAACACCACCTACTTGAAATTAGGTAAACACTGTTAATCAAGATGATCAACATTTGCATTTATGTTAATTTCCATCTCGATAATCAGGGGACTTTTTTTGTCGTAGCAGAGGTAATAATATGTCAGGATAAATTCAATGAAAATTTCTATTTATAAAAAATTATATTATTATATTTATATTAATGTACATCATCCTCTAGATATAATGAGAATTGTTTAATTTGTATGTCTTCATTAATGTCATTCTATTTGTATATTCATTAATGTTATTCTATGTCCTTTGTGCTGTTTTGTAATTTATTGTATGTTTATTTAGTCAAGGGGGTTTAGAGGATTCTCACATCTTATGTTGGGCTTTCAGTCCATGGATGTGTCCTCTTGGCACCCTCTGGACATTGTCTGCTGCCGAATATGTAATAAATAAATAAATAAATATGAAATTTTCTTTAATCCAAACAAGTTTCATTTTTTTTTTTTTTTTCTCTCTGATAGCATCACTGTCACATGTTGGATCGATTAAAGCTTTATTTACTTAACAGAGGTGAATGTAATCTACATATTTATTTTTGCTGGTATAATTCATAGAATTGTGTTGTTTACATTTCAGATTGTCTGGAAAATGTATTGGCTTTTCTTCAGTGCTGTCAAATATCCCCTATTATTGCTGAGATTCAACTCCAGGTAATAAAAATAATAAATGTATTTTTCCCCTTGTATATTATAGTTTTTTTATAGTTGAACTATAAAAAAAATATTACAATTATAAATTAATCATTACAATATTAATATCATTAAATAGAAAATTATTGTTGGAATTATGATTAACATTGTCATTTGTATATAAAAAAATACATCAATAATTCCTAAACTAACCATATATAGGGCTATAAACATCCGATACCGTACAATGTTTTTATTGTCTCTTTATGGTTATTTTTGTATTTTATCGACAATTACTTCAATGAAATTTTTGCTCATTTTGATTTTGTTGTGTCTGTTTTTATGACTAGTTTTATTTTTGCCAGTTTCCATTTAGACTTAAATTCCATCTAAAATGACATAGTCTAGTTATTTTTAAAATGTCATAAAGCAATAAAGAATTATATAATAAACATATCGAAGGCCTAGGGTAATCATACGCTGGAAATTCGGAGAGTAATTATTAAATAACATTCAAAACATATATTAGCAGCCCTCAAAATTACCGTCGGCATCACGTTATGACCACAACGTAAGAGCGAGAATGCGAGTAGGGCTAGGCCTAGCTAGGCCCTATTCTCTGCATCCACCCCATACCACGGAGCCTGTACTCGCTACATACAGCAAATGTGTTTGAATAAAACATTAAAACTATTTGTTTTGACTTACTTTATTCATGATGATTAAATATTTTACACAAAATACACGTATATTATTATTGTATATGCTATTTATGACCGACGAAGTTGTTTAATTTTTGCTAGAATACGTCATAGTAAGGTGGATCACGTGCTCTCTACAACGTCGTTTTCCTCGATGTTCTTCGCTCAATCAGGCCGCTCGGCACAAATTTGTTTTGACTTAATATTAGTGATGATTATGGGTTTACAGTATCTTACCAAAAAAAATATACACGCATATTTAATGTTATATTACTTCTTGCTTAAAGCCTACTTCGTTCGTAGGGCGGATCACTTGTTCTCAACAACATGGTCTTTCTTCAGATGTTCTTCGCCGACGCTCAATCGGGGCCGGCTCGACCCAATTTAACGGTGTTTGGACGTTTTGTGACGACGTTGATAAATATGTTTGAATGAAATTTAAATTTTATTTGTTTTGTTGTGATGATTTATCCTACAATAAAATACAGGCTTAAGCCCACATGCTGTTTTGAATTTCGCTCGTGATAAATGAATGCTAGTTTTAGGAGGGAATTGCTGCATGGTTTTGACGTAGGCCTTATGCACAGTACAACGTCGTCTTCAAGTGTGGTCATTCAAAAATGACGCAAGTCGAGTGAAAAGAGTACAAATATTTCTAGCTCATCACTTAAGTTAACACAGTGATTTAATAATTGTTTAATGATTGAAATACATACTACTGTACCAAGTTAAATTACTTTTATTAATAAAACAGAAAAATAATTATGCATAAACACAAAAGTCAATCCTCTGCTTTGTGGCCTGCTTCGTGGTTCAGTTTTAAGTTGTAACTGTTTACAAGAGTAAGGTGCGAACCAATTCAGGGACTCCCCATGTGCTTTTATTTGCCGTCCGATTCGATCGTGTGTTCTTCAGTACCAATTATGAGGCCTGTATTAAAGTGAGTATCACACAGTTTGTATATCAACATAATAACAACCAAAATAATAAATTTAGCTTTTTATTGTAGTCGATAACATGAAAAACAACCAGGCAATTTACAATGTGACGTGATGATGATCGCCGAAGGCGTAGGCCGTGTACAGTACATCAAATTTTAGCTTCGTACGTTACATTGTAATGTCAAAATTTTGCAGTATATGCTTTAATATACAGACTGTATTAGCTAATTTATACGTAAAGAATGTAATTATTACTAATATTAACCGTCGTACGCTGACGAGTGTTCCTGCTGTTACTCTGCTTAATAGGCCTAGTCCGTCGGCCTAAAGTAGGACAGTATTTAGTATAGTGCTCAAAATTCGTTAGTGTTGCCCAATCGATTTGTTTTTCTAACAGAGCATGGTCTTCAATTCCTAATTCGCTTTCTAGTGGCTCAAATTGATAAAGCTGCTTCATTTCTTTGCTTCCCTCTTTAGATCAGTACTTCACAACTGAACCTCTTTCATATGTTGCGCTATACGATGTTTGTATTACATAAACAGGATGGCTGTGATTGTTATACGTCATCAGCTCAACTCACACTTCAGTGAACATCGACAATGGGCGGGGCTTATACTAATATTTTAAACCGTCATTTTTAATATTTATAAACCAAAAATTAAATATTTTATTACCACTCATTTGTTAACCCTTTCGCTGCGTGCCCCCGGTACTACTGGGGGGCATGAAAATAATTCTTTTTAAAATTGTTCCTGTACTGCAGGCACCCTCTATAGTTGTTTCTATGAACTGGAGGTGATTTCTACTGAATTATATGGAGCAATGACTAATTGTTGTGAAAAACTCATCTTGCAGCGATTTTTTTGGATTTTTTTTTTCACGATTCTGCTGACAAACATGGATTTTTGATTTTTTTTTTTATTCATTTTATGTATCTACACCATTATCCAGTGAAAAAAAAACAGTATCCCATAAGAATTTCTATCTTTTTTTTTTACAGATTTATGGAAATAGGGATTTCCAATATGGCCACCCCAAGGTCACAATGCCACCTAATTAAAAATTCCAATTTAAATTTTTTCCCATAGGCCAACATTTTTCGCACCCCAACACACAAAAACAATTTCAAAATAACCTCTTTTAGTCATTTATTTAAAAATAACCTTCTTCCTAAAAAGGCCCAGCAGTGAAAGGGTTAAACATATGTAATACTTTAATAATCAGCAACTTAAAAAGCATCATTTTAATTGGACTTTAATGGTAATTCAATGTTTTATATAAATAATTGAAACATTGTCGGCTGTTTTACTTGACCTCGGCCTAGCATCACAGTATGTGTTTAATCTCAATCGGAAATGATATGACAGAGTGCAGGTTTATAAATTATCAAGGCACTGGTGTTTACTTGTGTATCAAATAGATTCAGTCCTGCCAACATAAACATATATACATACATACATACATAATTTATAATATTTATCTTTTAGAATTCATAATAGACGAGAAGAACAATAAAATATATATTCCATGTATAAAAACATATACCATATAAGGTAACCATAAAGTTGACTTACTTTTATGATATAAATATAATCTTTTCAAATTTAAATAAAATAAACCCACATAGACACAACCTCACTCACCTATACCCACACATGAAGCAAGTTGAAATAGAAAGGGCCAAACAAGGAACTTTTATAGGTGGTCCAGACCATGGTGTATTGATATATAAACCTTGGTGGTACTTTTGAGGAACATGTTCTGTATATGCAAGTCGGCTAATTACTACATTTGTAACATTGGAAAAATCATGAAGTTTCTTAAATCCAAATCGGTTAAAATACTTGTTTATGCGCTGACATCACGCGGCTTGATTGGCGTGGCGCATCTCTGTTGGTTGGCATTCCCCAGGAATTCTACAAGCATTTTCAACGCATTCAGAACAACGCTGCCCGTATATGTACTGGTATTGAAAGTATGATCATGCCAATCCTTTACTGTGTGAACTTCATTGGCTGCCAATCAGGCAATGTGTTATATTTAAATTGATTGTTTTGATCTTTAAAGCTCGCCATCCGAATAAACCATAATATTTGCGTTCACTGTTTTCCTGATATACAGTACTCCATCTCGCCGCCTCAGACCCTCCTTTATAAACCTTCGTTCTGTCTAAATACTGTACCAAAATCTATGGTCATTGTTCTTTCACTTATACTTCTGCCTTTTTTTGGGACCAGCTTCCAAATAGTATAATTTTTCCCAGGTTCCAAATAGTATAACTTTTTCCAACTCTATTTGCAGTCACAGCTTAAGACTTACTTGTTTTCTGGTAGCTATTCACATGCGTTGCGCCTTTGATCTTGTTTAGAATTGGCGCCATATAAATTCAAGATATTATTATTAATAATATCGGTAAGACACCTCTAAATGGTAAAAAATGACACTTTCACACTTCAAATTTAAATGTAATTTTCTCTTTCTCACATTTTAAATGAAATTCAAAAATATAAGAAGGCCTATGCAGGCTGGGCCCCCTCCACCTTGAGACTGCCCCTGCACACTCAAATTAACAGAGACACATGTCATTAGTTGCTTACATCTGCAGATAAGCTTAACACCTGCATATACACTTAAATACACCTGCATATCCCACATACATTTATAATATAAGCAATTCAATTGCCTTATTTCATTCTCATTGTATGATTGGCTAAATGGATATACATATTAATAGGCCCATGGTTTTACAATCATATCTATAGCGGGCAGGGAATGGAAAATATGGAAATTTGCAGAGCAAAAGAATTGTAGTAGTAAAAGTAGTAGTTAAAAATGACCACATATTACCTTAAATCTTGTTTATTATATTAGGCACAGAGGAATGTTTTATATGTAGACTAAATATTAATGATAACAATTTTTTTTTATAAATAAATCAATGTAATTAAGGCTTACCCTGGAAATCCAGGGTACTGGACCATGATGAGTTTCAAGTGTATGATTGCTATTAAATTACAATATATTGTTGCAAACTGTGCAAGTGCAAACAGAACTTTCATTTCTTTTCTCCCATTTTCAAGTGTTTGCCACTTGGTCTTGCTACTTATTCTAGTCCATCTGGTTATGATACAAGATTTTAACCACCTGGTTTTAGTTACATGATGTTTAGCAACTAGTCGCTGGCTATGTTCTCACACGGCTGCTAACGGTTAGCAGGATCCGGATCCTGCTATCATTGGTTGATGATAGAAACACGCTCAACTTGCTAACCGTTAGCGGTAACCGATCGGGCGTTCTCACGCAGGTGCTAACGGTAGCTCCCGATCCGGATACTAGTGCTCTTGTGAGAACCAGGCTGCTATCATACACACTCCCCACCTGGTTTAAGTTCTGGACACCTGGTCCCAGTCATTCAAATTAATCTTGCCGACTTCTGACTCTTGCATAGGCAGTACTTGGCTTGAGTCATGAAAATTATAATTCGATGCATTGTTCAATAAACCGCTTTTTATCCTGAAATATTTAAGATAAAATAATTTTTAGTAAAAACTAGAAGTTGTGTGAATCAAACTACAATATTAAGACATTGTAGTTTATAAGATACTTTAGTTATGCTTAGATGAGCTTATTGTACAATGAAAACATTTTAATCTGAGGTGTAGGAGTTGATATTTTTGTTCTAAGCTAATTCAGTTAGGCAGGTTATTAGTCACCAAAGATGACGTCATAAAAATTTGGCCGAATGGTTTTGTAAAGATGTTTACATCATAAAGTCCTAAGCTGATGCATTGAGCAAAGTCGAAAGTGGTGTCTGTTAAATCGTCTAAAATGTAATGAAGTTAGAGTAGAAGATACTTTTTATAACAATGAATACATTTTGAATGATTCATAAATTCATGAGATTAAGGTTGATTTTATTTAAATTTCCATTCAGACTAAAAATATGAAGAATTTCGAGAGGCCTTCTAGGGGGCCTAGGCTCGTCACTCGCGGGACTCACAACATCCAGTGCTGACTAAGGTGATCACTGTTGATTTAGAGGTACATATTCAGCTTAAATACTGTCCCCAAGTCATTTTGTTGCAATTTCTGTATGAAATATTTAAACTATTAGACAAACTTAAATTGCTGAATTGTAGTCAGAAGAGTGTTGTTTATTCAAGTTTTCCATTTTTTGTTTCTTTCACTCCATTTCAAATTTAACGAGTCAATACTGTAACATTTATTAAAGAAATATTTACCAAGTCTTTTCAGAAAGTTATTTTACAGTAAAGTGTACAAATAAATAAAGTTTGAGGAGTTAAAAAATTTTCAGAATTTACTCAAGCGGAGGCTTATTATTGTGTAAAATAACTGCCACCTAGCAGTTTGTTTTGATGATACCCACTATAACGGCTTTGGTTTGGTGACTAATTCGGTCTATTGAATCAATAATTTTTTTTTTTAATCTATCGATAATTCAGTTAGACATATAGGTGGGATTATCCAGTAGCAGATTCAAGGGGGAAGGCCCAGCCAGCCTGCCCCCCCCCCCCTCTAAATTTAGTTGGAGAAAAAAAAATTACATTCAAATTCTGAGAGTGCCATTTCCAGCCATCTAGAGAGGCCATAATCTTAAATTTTCTTACCTCAGCCCCAACCATGGTGAGTATAGACTCTCCATCTGTCAAAGTCCCTCCCTGGGCCCCCTCAATTTCAAATTCCTTGATCCGCCACTGTTATTCCTGATGATGATTAATGTTGAAATATTGAATCCCAACACAATGGCTTGCATTTTGATACTTGGAGTATGTATTATACTACTGTTATCAGTATCAGATTTGATCGTAATGTATAAACTTGCACAGAGGATTGTGGTTTAAACTGACGACAGAAATTTATAGAAGACTACTGTTCGTGGATGACTACATCTGTTATTTAAAATCAATAGTGTATAATCTTATTAAAGGCACATAATTACCTTTGATGATGTCGGTACACAAAAACAAGCAGTGTCAATATACCAGCAACTACTACTAATGTCAAAACACAAATGATTGCCACATTAGATTTTGAAGACAAAAACCCTAGAGGTAAAAGTTCATTGTTAATATATGCAGATCCAAGAATAAACATATTTTCAGCGTGATTTCATCAATATTTCTGTTGCACATGTACGCATCCTAAGATCGCCATACTTGATTGGCTATTTGGCAATTGTTCATTAGCAACTAATCCTTTCTGTACTTATTATAGTGGCTCTCTGCATCAACATTTCTTTTAGTCAGGTTCTATCATTGAAATATAAATATTGATTTTTTTCCTACATTGATCTGTTAATTGATTTGTACTATATCTATATTTAGCTTTTTTATGTTAAACTATCTCATGCTCACAAGAGGAAAGCAATTAGATGAATTGATTTAATGATAAATATTTTAATATCATTTTCATTTTTGGACTTTTTTGTATAAAAAAAAGGTTTTCCCCTTCCATCACAATGTATAGTATTTATTTTGAAATTTCTATTTCATGCTGAAACCTTCTATCTTTTTTTGGGTGGAGATTTGAATGTGGATATTAGAGCAGCTGTTGGATACGCTATCAAGGCAATAAATAAATATATAAATGAATTTATAAAGAAATATATAATGAAATATATAAATAAATATATAAATACCAGTGAAAAGGACTGCATATTCTAATAACAGTCCTGTCAAATTTATTTTCTATTTCAATTTAATTTTAATGAAACACTATGACAATATTTGTGAATCATCTTGTGTTAAAAGTGTATTCATGACTTATCTATTACTGTATTTTATCTTATGTTTTTATAATTTAATGGCCAATTATCGCATTCCAGTAATAGGTCCAGAAAATCTAATGTTTTTTCCTCCACACCAATTTGAGATTTGAAGTGTAAAAAGGCTAGACTTTGGTGGAGAATGTTTGCCAGAAATTACGGATAGGGAAATGCAGAGTATACCCTGTATCTGAGCATGAAGCTATAAAATTGTATACAGTAGCTCCATGATCTAAGCAACTGAAACCAAACAATCTTACACTTATATTCTGGCTATGGCACTTTTAAATAAAGCTTCAACTTACCTATTGAGCCATCCATTAATGGTAACTTGGGTACATCAAGTGAAGGTTGTGGAACCGAACATGTGCACACATGGCTTACGCTGTCAAAGCACCATGCCTGCTGCGCCATCCCTACCAGTATTTTCTACTGCCACTTCCTGGTATGCTTCTATTACCACTGTACAGTTTCTATGAACTATCAGATGATGGCTTCACTTTCAATTCCAACGTAGGTTTAATTATGATAATGATAATACTTAATGGTTTTTTTCAAACTGTATGACGTATGGTTCTTCGTTGATACAGCTTTGAATCTTTGCCAGCAGTAGTTATTTACATTTACGGTACCTTTTGCCACAGTGTATTACAATAGTCAGTTTAAAGCTGTACTGTTTTTAAATTATTGATTTCAGTATTATGACACTTCCATCAGACATATGATATCCAGATTTTGCAAGCTGTTGCACTAATTTATTTATTCTACCAAGGACTTTATAGTATATCTGGTTTTGTGGTTAAGAAGCTTGCCTTATAATTCTCAGTTTTTAGGTTAAAATCCTTTCAAATTGAAGATTTTTCTCATGAATTAGAAAAGCCTCAGTTACTTATTATGAGAATCTAGATTATAAATTAAAGGCAAGTGTAATGGAACTATTATAGCGGCAGTTTGGCGCAGCGGTTGACGTTTGGGCTTTCAATCGTAAGGTCAGAGTTTCGAGTCTCCGCTGTGCAGATTCGCTTGTGTTCTTGAGCAAAGCACTTTAGCTACATTGCTTCAGTCCACCCAGCTGTATCAATGGGTACCAGCAAACTGCTGGGGACTAACCTGCGACGGACTAGTGTCCCGTCCTGGGGGAGTACAACTCTCATCCGCTTCACACTACAGAAACTGGGGATAACCTCCAGCTCTGGTGGCTCGGAAAGGATTTAGTTAGTTTAAGTAATGAAACTATGAAACAGCAATAGACACATTCGGCGAGGTTTGTTTATAGGTGGTCATTTGACATAAAGTGGGTATTACTATGGAGGGTATTACTATGGAGAATTTACAGTGCGATCAGTTTAAGTGTAAGAAATGGTAAGTGTATGTGTTAAAGTATAGGAAAGGGTAATGTTATGGTTTCAAAAACATTTGCGAATTATGTGGTACAACTCTAACTCTAGTGTCACAGATTTGTAGGGATATTTTCTCCATAATATACAATATAACTTTCTGATACAGTACAGTAGAAGTAGTTGATGTTTGGGGAATGACTATGTTGCCCTCTACTGAGGTACAGATTTGATTGATCATTTACAAAGTGTTCTCTCTGTTTATGAATATCTTTTTGATAGAACCACAACACGTAACAGTTGAGGTTTCTTTAGTAATGTCTCTGTTGAATTGGTGTTTGTATGTATTATCTACTTAGTTTCTGTAATGCCTCTATTGCAACATTAAAATATGATCTGTTTTCCTTCCATATGCATGCTTAATGTAGATCTTGGAAATTTAATGCAGAAAGAGTGTAATATAATCCCTCTTATGCTAGCTTCTCTAATAGCTTTGTGAGGATATTGTGGTGCAAAGGGAATTGTGCTTTGCTTTCAATTATAGAGTTATATGTTCAATCATGCTAAAAATAGCTACACTGCACTATACTTGATTTTTTTATTTTTTATTTAATTTGATTTATTGGCATCTAAGACAAACATATAAAATTTACATAAAATTGACAGTAAAAATGTTTAAAACAACAATTAAAATTTCACAAACATTAAAAAGTCATTAACATCAAAAAGGTATTACGTGAAAAACAAGAGAAAAAAAGAAAATGCAAAAAGAGAGAAGAAATAACACATTGATGAGAATAAGAATATTGGCTTGATCATGATGTTCTTAAATTTACTTTTAAACAATATGTGTCCATAGCAGTGCATACTTTCGTCTGTGCCTGATTACCGAATTAGCCATGCATGGCATTTAATGATTCTATTATTTTTTTTACTGTGACAATGCCTAGACAGACAAAAACAAACTCTTGACAGAGGTAATAATAAGAATGAATATTTATAATTATCATCATAATGAGCTTCATTCAATGGATCTCATGACAATTAAGCCATGTACTATAAATGTTGGCATGGTGCCATGTAAAAGCAATAATTGATTGATGTTCATCATCATCATTGTTATCATAACATTAGCATTATCGTCATCATGAACATATTATCATCAATATCATTTATCATGATCAAGATATTGATATTTTTGTAGATATTGGTGATAAAATGATTAAATCATTTTATCACCAATATCTACAAAAATATCAATATCTTTTTCATCATCAATCAGGCTTGAAAATATCATGGTGTGCCCCCTCCACCACCCTGAAATTTCTTTTAAAGGGTTCTTTTATGATTAAAATTAAAGATAAGAGAAATACAAAATTTATTCTTGTTTTGGTTTGTTCTTTTAGGTAAAGTAACAAACCAACAGAGGGCAGTATTTACACATTTCTTTTGGCACAGTGTTGGACAATAGTTAATTGCTCAAATTCAATTTGCTATATTTGTACATTATGCTTCATTAGAATATTATTTACAACAACTTCTTTTACCCATCCATGCCCTACAATTGTTCATAAGAAAGGGCAAATTTTATTTAGGCAACATTAGTCTCATCAACCCCGTCTTCATTAGCTCTAAATCTCATTTCAATAAATCTATTAGTACCTTCAACATATATATTATCATTCAATAATTATGCTGATAATGATAGCAGCCATAATAATGGTATGATGGTGGAAATTATGGTAACATTGTATTATAAAATCAGTGTAATGTTGGCGATGTTTATAATTATTAGAAAAATAGAATCAAAGTACACATAATTATTGTTTGTATTGTTTTATTGAAAAATTTATCTTTTTGGCTAGTTCAAATATTAACATTTATTGTCAGCAAATTTCTTCTCCAAAATGACCTGCTATTCATGTACAAGTAATTCTATCATAAGAGAATTATATTTGCGTAACATTTCATATAAACTACTATGTTGTTTAACAGTGTGTACAATCTGAATGAGTGTATATTAATTAGTTTTATTAAAAATATACTTTAATTCTTAAAATATTTTAGCACCACTAGATTAATAAATATTAAAAAAAAGATATTGATAATAAAAATAATATAAATTATAATAATGATGATAATAATAATACTATAATATTATAATAATATATTAATAGCAACAATAACAATATTGTTATTACTAACAGTAATAATAACTCTGGATTTATATACAGTTCAGATGCTCAACAAAAACAATAAACTTTTTTCATGCTGTCAAGTTTAATGTGTGATTTGCCTATATGTGAGCATGGTGTTGTTTTAGCAAATTCATATGTGGGCTAAACCCAGGTATTTGTCACGTCAAATTGATACTGTGGATCGAGCATTATAGAAGCTATGTAAAATAAACTGTGGACATAATACACTCATGGACCAATTGGATTCATCAACCAATGGACCATTCCCTTGGATATTGTTGCTAAGGCAGTGTTGTAGCTGTATAAAACTAAGGGTGGGTGGTAGAAATTTTAAAAGGGTGGATAGGTGATCAACATTGGGTAAACTCTAAATAATAAGAGTGGATTGTAAGGATGGGCAAGGGGGTTAATAAAGGTGGGTGGAGAGCCATGAATTTTAGACTGGGTGGAAAACTTCAAGAATCTCAAAAGACATTTATTAACTTCCAATTGCAATCATACAGAAAAATACAAAAAATCAGTTTATGAGGAAAAAATTCAAAAGGAAGAAGGCACAAGCCCGAGAAGATTTGAAAAAAAAATCTTGTGATGGGCAGGCCTGGACACAGACTCACAAGAACACACAGAGACCCAGACAAACAAACAAACAAACAAACACACGGCACAAACGCACACAAACAAGACAACAGAACAGGCAGTTTCAAGGAGCAGCAAGTCGAGTCGTGATCGAATCGGGATCAATATTTGAGGTAAAATTATCTGAATTGTTTAAAAAGGGAGAAAAACATAGGTTGGATAACCGATCAGGACTCGAGGTGCTGTTACAACTACAATTAACATGAGACATAGTAACATAGAAAAAACAAAACACAAACAATCACTTAAAAAATACAATTTTAAAGCAAAAGTTACAAAAAATCAAAGAAGTCAGAAGTATAAAAAAGCTCAAAAGAATCAAAAATTGCATGAAAAGTTAGAAAAATTGAGGTAGGCCTAAATAATTAAGATAAGTAAATGGTGTAAAAAAAATTAATAAAAATTATAAATAATAAATATATATATATATAAACATACAGTATATACATACATATAATCATTATTTAAAAAAATAGATATATATATATATATATATATATATATATAAATAAATAAATAAATAAATAAATAAAATAAAAAATAAGAATGATAAATAAATAAGGATAATCATAATTTGTTAAGTTTTTCACATTCTTGAGAAGTCTGTTACATCACTGAAATTTTCAGCAATTTATTGTGTGAAGACAAACAATATTATTAATAATAACAATAAAAAATAATGAATGATAATGTTAAGGTTTACTTTAAAAATGGAGCTCATAAAATGTTACAGACAATTGCACAAAACAGTATATAGAATTGAAATATGTTAACGAAACAAAAACACCAAATAAACATTCATCAATTACATATTCATTAAAAGTATATAACTAGATTGCAGTCTTACTATAAAACTATAATTTAATCATTTCTTAGAAAAATTTCTGAAAACTTAGACAATCCAGAAACACAGAGCTTGTACTACAATATCTAAGCATATCTCATTATAACAACAGTAACAATATTTTAATAATAATTAATAAATAAATAATAGTATTAAAGCCAGGAAAAATTGTTGATATGTAGAACTGATTTTTCTAAGACACAAAAAGCATATTTGATGAAAAGCTTGAGAACGGTTAATGAGATACAGATTTTTGAATATTAAAAACTGTTGGAAAAGGTGGTAAAAGGGTGGTTATGCTGCTTTTTCCACCCAGTTTTTAAATATTCAAAATCTGTATCTCATTAACCGTTCCTGAGTTTTTCGTCAAATATGCTTTATGTGTCTAAAAACAGTTGTACAACATATCAATACAGTATTTGTTTTTCCTCCGGAGCCTGGCTTTAATAATAGCCAATAAGGGGTCATCCATAATTATCAACATTTTCAAAAGAGTACAAAACATACTCTTTTCTGTTATCCCCTCCCTTCCCCCAAAAAGTGTACACAATAAAATGTTGATTTGTGTCATTTTGAGATCAACATTTTATGTTTTTCATAAAAGAGTACTTATGCCTACACTTTCAACCCCTCCCCCCTAAAGCGTATGTTTTGTACTCTTTTGAACATGTTGATAATTATGGATGACCCCTAATTTTATTTATTGTATAGCAAACATAATGGATTAATTTATCATATAAGGGGTCGTTCACAACTACCAACATTTTCACAAGTGTACAAACAGTACTCTTTTTCGGTACCCCTTCCTTCTCCTTTGAAAGTGTATAAAAAAATGTTGATTTTGCAAAACCATTCTCAGCTAAAGTAACATGCTTGATTGCTTAAAAATTAATATTACCTGTATATCCATGGTTACATTAATATTTTACCATTATTTTACATATTGCATGTTGTTTTGAATCAACATTTTTATGCATATGTAAGAGTCCCCTAGCGTACTCTTTGTATACTAAGGGACTTTAACATTTGTGAAAAAGTTTATAATGTTGAACGACCCCTAAACTAGACGGTTATTAAAATATTGATAATAGTACTTAAAGGAAATATCATTATTTATCTCTTGCCTAATAAGACATGTACATAAAATGAAAATTAATTAGGAATACATACATTAAAAAATTGAAAGACAATAGTGCTATACAAGACAGTATCTAAATGTCAGTTCAGAAATTAATCAAGGAAAACTTTAAGAAAATATAAAAATAATTTGTGGACAACATATCATTGCTATTGTTTTTTATTAGGGTACGATTTACAGCCAATGTATAATTCTACATTTTATTAAATTAATAATTTATTCATTAATTAATATTTGAACCATATTCAGTGATGGTGAACCCTTGCTGCAACTGCCGAAGCAATTGGAACCCTTAAAAAAAATATTATTAATACAATAATAATGTAAATAATAATAATAAATAATAAATGATTATAATAGTATCCAGATGGTGTTTGCGTCTGGAGATTTTTAAGAGGAATGATGGCGTAGTGCAGAACATAATGATTACAATCATAGTCAATATAGTAGTAATTATAATGGTAACCAGCACTTGTAGGCCCAATTAAGAGATTTGATATTGTTTATTTATAGTATACAGTTTCCGGCTACAGGATTTGGATGATCTGACCCCATGATGCATAGTTCAAATGTACAGTTACACAGTTACAGTAGTTAATTAATATTTATCTAGGTCAATTTATGTTCGAATCTTAATCTATGACGACAGTGTATAACAAACACTTAAACATCAATACCGTTCTTCTAATTATATTCCAGATTTGTTTATCTTAGCGAGTTAATATCAACGTGTGTTACGTTTCACGCTTCATCATGACACGTGCCAAACGAAGAGAAGGGTTTTGATTTGGTTGGGATACTACCGTACTAGATCCTTTTAGTTTATTTTTTCACTGGTCTATCGATGATTCCCCAAACCACAGATGTTATAGCCTTCTTGCTTTGTTTACAACATTTTCCGTTCACCCACTGTTATCTTAGAAAATCTTTGAATATATTGTAGTACAGTATATTGAAATTTAAACAATTATGTTCCTCAATATGAAGGGGCTACTTTCTCCCTTCCCGTACAGTACTCATCTACATAGACATGTCTCTGATCTAAGATGATCAACAATCTTCATTCTCAATGACAAAAAAATTTTAATGGAATTGTTTATATTTATATAATTTGTACTTTTGCATATTATATATATTGTTATCTTCTTCATTAACATAATTATGTAATAGTTATATTTTAATTATTTGAAAATATGACTTTATTATTAGCTTTGTTATGTTTTTATTACTATATATTTCATAAAGGTTAATTTCTGTTTTATTATTAAAGCTGCCTTATTTATAATTTATAAGCCATTGTGATTTTTATTTAAAAAACTTGATTTCATTTTTTTATTATTATTTTTATTATTTTGATGTTAAAATAATTAAATGGAATAAAATGAATTATTAAAAACACTCTGCTTAAAAATTGTACAATATTGCTTTTATGCATGGTAGTAAACTGAATTAAATTGAAGTAGATTGTTGAAAAATAATTCTGACATATCCTATCTAATATTTTGTCTTCCTCCCTCTGACTGAGCCTTTCTTAAAAATTGTACAATATTTCTTTTATGCGCAGTAGTAAATTAATGGGGTTTTTTTTTTTATAAATATTGCCCAATAAACGCTGTATTAGTCCATAATCGTTGGTACCGTCAAATCCATAATCTTGGTTACTTTCAAATAGGTTGTTGAAAAATAAGGCTGACATGTCCGTTCAAATATCATGTCTTCCTCCCTCTGAACTTTACTTGCGGTTATGACTTCCTTTGCTGCCACTCCCTACAGTAAGTTTACCGGTAGGCGGTGTTTTTGTTTATGTTTGTAGCACCAACTGCTCACCACTTCATTAAGCCACTCCTACCCTTCGCATCCAGCACTGATCTCTGACCTACTTTGCGATAATCAATTCCTCATGATGATCATCATTAATTCTTGCTCTTGTAGGCCCCTTTCTTTCTAGTTTCATCGTTAAATAAATTTAACAATTTAGGAATACCGAAGCCCAAGTTTCAACCTTTTTAAATAAATTCTTTAATATCCTTTGACGGCACTCCCTATGTTTCGTTAGGTGAGTTGTTGGGTTGTGGTATCGTATGATCGTCACTGTGGAAACAAAATTATATAAATAATTTTTATCTATATCAATATCTTAACTTTTTAATGATAAACTTTTATTCAAAAACAATGTATTAGTAATGTAAAGAAAATATGTTATCAATATTGCTATCACATTTTTGTGTTAAATGTTATTTATTTATTTTTAATTTATATTATTATTTATTTCAACAATACCCAGAAAACAAGAAGTAAAATGTACCATTACAGGAGGTTACTTGCTATTACTGTATATGTATAAACCTCCGAAATTTATTCATTCATTAGGCCTAGTTTAATATTGCTGTACTATATACTCCAACATCACTGGCGCATGGTAACAACCAACTGACTGCAGACCATTTCCGGTCACACATTACTCTCCATAACCCTCTAGTTCCGTCACCTCTGGATGACATCTAGACATTGTGAATTTTGTTCACTTTATTTTGTTAAATTTTTAACCTACCGTAGATTATTTTACTTTACCAAGGATGGGCTGTCCCTGATGTTATGCAATAATACTGCTTAATTTACAATTCTAGGGCCATACCTGTAAAAATTTTAGGACCATATCTGTATAAATTCTATGACCGTACCTGTATCAACTCTAGGACCGTACCTGTATTAACTCTAGGACCGTACCTGTATGAACTCTAGAACCGCACCTGTATGAACTCTAGAACCGCACCTGTATCAACTCTAGGACAGCACCTGTATCAACTCTAGGACCGCACCTGTATCAACTCTAGGACCGCACCTGTATCAACTCTAGGACAGCACCTGTATCAACTCTAGGACCGCACTTGTATCAATTCTAGGGTCATCCCTATATCAATTCTAGGGCCATCCTTCTATCAATTCTAGGGCCATCCCTCTATCAATTCTAGGACCATACATATATAAATTCTTGTTCCAAAGAATATTGATTCTGGAGATGTAGAAGCAGTTGGCTCATCGGTTGTGGCTTGGACTCCCAAACCTAGAGGTTGGGGGTTTGAAGCTCTCGCTGTGCAAATCGCTTTTGTCCTTGGGCAAGGCACTTTATCTATGGTTGCCGCTCTCCACCCAGGAGTACAAGTGGGTACCTGGTAGGTTCCAACACAACTGCGCTGATTACTAGCCGCAATATTATGGAATAATAATATAATTGAATTTAATAATTTAATTTGGTGTTTAATGTGTTCCATATGTGTTTGATCCAGTGACCGGGGTAGTAATGTGAAGCGCTTAGAGGCTTTGTAAAGGCATTAAGCGTTATATAAGAACGACATATTATTATTAATTCTAGTTCCAAACTATATCAATTCTAGGGCCATACCTATATCAATTCTAGGGCCATACCTATATCAATTCTAGGGCCATACCTATATCAATTCTAGGGCCATACCTATATCAATTCTAGGACCATACTTTTAATATCATAACACTTGCAATGGTGTCAACAGCATGGTCCTTAAGCCCTATCCAAACTATCAAATAATTTTATTTAACAAAAACATGTGACATGCCTAAATATGGTCATGTGACATCACACCATGACCGTATATAGGCACATCATCACTATATATGGGCATACAACTGTTTTTTTCAAAGAACATTTGATCGTGTGGACCATGTGTGGACAGAACCATAGAAAGTATTTTGTTTAAGAATTCCCTTCTAGTTTCAATGTTTAATTGAAAGCTCATAACAAATTTATGTTCTCCCACAAGAATCTTATCTTTGAAGTCATGTTTTCCAAGTTTTGCTTTTGTAAGTGCCTATAGGCCATATCTCTACTTCTAGATATTGTATCAACTCAATTTAAATTGAAAAACAAATTAATGTTGCTGCCAATGATCACATGTATCTGATGCAACTTGTGTTGTAAGTAATCACTTGTGAAAACAGAGGAAGTGATTCTATAGAAGTGAAAGCATTGCATGCAGTGTGTGAAAGTATGCCTATGTGCCTTCTCAGAACAAAACATTCAGGAATTGAACAATGAATTCTATGTGAAAGTTTTTAACAATCACACAAAAAAGATAAAAAGATAGTGCTAGTATGAATAAAGATAAATTCTTTGACAAAAAAAATCATCAAAAACTCAATGAGAACATTGATTTACTCATTCAGAATTGAATCAACTATGTTGAACAATTTCCAATGAGACACTAATTAAATGGGCTTTTTATTATTTAAAATCTGATTATCATTCAATTTAATAGCATAAGCAAAAATATATGTTAAGCATTTCTTGTTTTTCTTATTAATTTTTCAGATTGTTTTTTGTACAGTTACAGTACAGTATTATTAGTATTATTATTATTATTATTATTATTATTACTATTATTATTATTGTTGTTGTTGTTGTATGTGTCAGTTAATCGGCATTTTTTGTTGTTGAATATTCCAATTTCAATTTATTATCTATTTTAGTCCCAGAGGATGTTCTTAATCAAATTTTTTGCTTTACTGAACCTTTTTAATGTGGTCTTACATACAGTACAACCATATTGCTGGTGCATACAATAACATCCAACTTCATAGTGCAAAGTTAGGGGCTGTATCTGTAGACATCTGACAGTCATATCCCTGTGAGAATTTGTACTATAGTTCGCCCTCGAATTCAAGACCACTTTGGGACTTGAAAATTTGGGGTTAGCTTTGTGTCAGAAGATTGATGATTGTTATTGTTTTTTTGAAATAGTGATCTCGAAAGTAAAGGGGTCTTGTACTATTCAGACTGCACTCTGTTACGATCGGTTGCGATATAATCGGTGGTAATCCAAAACTGATTACTCCCGAATGCAATCAACGAGCGCATTCAGACCAACACGAAAAAACTTTACATTCTAAGGCCTAGGCCTCCGGTGACTAGGCCTATGTTGACTGACCCCAGCCAAACAGTGCCTGTGGAAATATGTTGTGATTCGCTGCGATTGGATTATCTACTACTATAATTGGTAAGCTTTCACACACAATGTTACTTTGCGATTGGGTGCAACTGGGTGTCGCAATTGCTGCAACCGATCGCAATGCGATGCTAGTCTGAATAGGGTATTGGATTGGAGGGTGCATTGTATTCAAATTAGGACATCTTTTAATCTGTACACAAACTTGTACTCACCACAAAACCTGGTTGACGCATTATTTTTACCTACTATTTTGATAAAGAACTACTATATAATTCTTTCACTGAACAAATAGGTATAAAGGATATTAATAATAAGCAATTAGAATAGTTGCATATCATACACTATGCGGAAATTATTATATGAACGTTAGATTAATGAAAGAAAAAAATACCTGAGGGCCTTACATACCACCTTGCACTGAACATACAGAGACATATTTTGTAATAGCATAACATGTAGGCACGGATCCAAACCTTCCCACCATTCGCCATGGCGAAGGTCAGGATGAGAGATTTAAAAAAAGTTTAAAAAAAGTATTAAAAAAAAGTGATTGCAACTTAATGAATAACAATGTTATTTCCAATAGACTGTTATTAATAGGCAGCAATCTATGAGCAGCAGGGAATGTTCGGCAGGCTAGACCCCCTTGACCAATAGGCCTATTGTATGTTACCAAGGCAATTAAGTTGTTTTGGAAATAGAATAATAATACAACATTCACTTTTTATTGTAAATAGCAATTATTCTTACAAAGCAGGATATGCCAGTGGCGCATTTTCCCCTCCGTCCCCCTCCCCCCAGCTCTGAATCAGTAATGCCGGCACTGTGGTAGCCAAAATGAAATGCTTCTGACCAATTATAAAGTATATAAAATATAGTAACTCAGAGTTTTAGTAGTAAGATCAGAAAACATTAATTTCAAATAAACGTGACATAATTTTGTTTTGCATTATCTTTTAGAATCGATATAGAACAATAATTATATTGATAAGATTAAACTGAACTAAAAATATACATATATTCTAAGCTATTAAACCAACAATAATTTTTTTTACTGTAATGCATGGAAAGTAAATCTCAAATTTTTAATAATTTGTAAACTGATAAAAATTTTGTTCCGTACAGTTTTGGAATATGCATTAGATTTTATTCTCTTAAAATGTGAACCACATGGCTTTTGCATAGCATTTTCTCTGTTAAATGTCTGAAATCTCGATTGAGATGACATTCGTTTTCTGAAGAATTGCTGTAACATATTTTGCCCTATATTTCAACTAGATGCTGGAAAGCTTATGTTAAAAAAATAAATTAAATTAATACATACACACTCCAAAAACCATTTTTTAATACCTGAAAGTGTTATTTCCGCCAAGCGTCCATGGTTATTTTAAACATAATATTATATCATTTTTTACTAAATAGCCATGTTCTTAGGAAGACAAATTTTCCTATGTCACTTTGATATTTTTCCTGTTATACCAACATTATGTGCCAGAGTAAAAGTGACCGGTTATAAAATATAAAAAATAGTGTTGTTAGATGTTAAAACATCTCATGGTTTTTCGTGGGTGTACAACAGCTGTAGTATATATTTACTTATTTGTTTTTTAGATCAGAAATTCTATCATTGCAAACATTAACTTTAACGAAAAGTGATATGATATTTTATTAGATTTTCTTTTAAAATCAATATTGAACAATAATTATATTGAAATGCTGATACTAAACTAATAACATCCACTGCATGGTAAAGTCATTGTTGTATTGGTATTTTTTCTCCACAAAATCTAGCACATTTTTGAATGAACACAATTAGTAGATGAAGCAGACATATTCTTTATTGATTTGTTTATAATTGCTGTGTACATTATAACTATATTGAACAATGGTCAATGGTCGTATATTTATATAGTGCCTTCCACAGAAAACCGTCTCAAGGCGCTTTCAAAGCGCAAGAAACAAAGACAAAAGAACGCGAAGGTATAGGATAGCTTCGCTCACCCTTTTTGGATTGGATTGTGCATATTTTAATATCTTAAGTTAACTACATGGTTTTTGTATAGCTTTTCTGAAGTCGGAAATTTCAAGTGCGATGATATTTGTTTGCCATAGCATATTTTGCCTAATTTCAACCCAGGCTAGATATATTCATTCAACATTGTTTTCAGTTTGACAGAACAACCACAAATTACGCTCTCTTCGCTCTCGACCCCGCCCTCTACTTGTCACCATTATAAGTATAAAGCTCTGAATCCGCCCAGAGACCCCACCTGTGCCATAGTCTGTATAAATTCTGGATCCGCATCTAACACTTATCGTAGAATAATAAAAAGGAACTCTTACCTTTTCTTAATACACTTTGTGTAAATTAACCCAACTACGATAACCATAGAGATGATCCCAAAAATAGCTGCTATGACGCATACTATTATTATTTTCACATTTGCTATCAAAATAAAACAATAAGAGGCGTGGTTATTATAGACACAATAAAATAATTTACTGTATGTATTCAAATAAATGCTCTGGGGAATTTATTGTTGAGATGTGTTTTTGAGGGGGTGTTTATTTAAGAGGAGGGGGAGTTTATTTAAGAAGAGGGGGAGTTTGTGTTTATTTCCTTTGTTGTAGATGGATTTGTATATACTCAAATAAACGCCCCTTAATTTCACTGTAAATTTTGAACTTCAAATCAAATATACTTTTATTTTCCATACAAAAAAAGTAATACAATATACAATAAGAATGCAAAAGAATTGAAACAAATACATTGTATGGAAGGAGGCTACAGTAACTTCAACACATAGTTACCATCAAAATGTGTTAACTGTTAGTACGTAATCTTAGACTTATTAATCCCATCCAGGTTAGAAATGTATAATTCTGCTGAAGAACAACATTAATAGAATGTGTTGAGAATGATGTTGTTTCCATTAGATATGTTTGCAGTCATATAGTGGGGGTGGGAGGTGCGTTTATTTGATGGAGGCATTTTCTTTAGATCTTATCACATAATCTTAAAGAATGTTATGCTATTAAAGATGTAAATATTCTTCATATTTATTAAATTTTGAGGAAAAAATACAGATTTATTTTTAGATTTTAAGGAGGCAGCACAGGAAGCTTAATAAAAGTGTGCTAATAGTAAAAAAAAAAAAATAACAATGGCGTGTTCATAAAACAGGTATAGAAAAGTTCCATTACATAAAATTATAGTAATCCAAGGATCAACTGATTTGATCTGGATGAGTCACTATCATAAAATATTATTTAAGCATTAAAGTATATACCTCCATTGTAGACAAGATGAATAATTAATTCAGTAATAAGATCGATGTCTGCTCTAATAGCAGATGCTATTATTATCATTATTGTTTATCTTGAATTTTCTATTTATCTAAATTATTATCAGGTAGCTAAAGCAAGGGAAGTTTTTCATTGACTGACTTAGAGGGTCTTTATCAATGGTTCTCAGTGTGTCCCTTATGGTACCGATAATTTGATTTATCCTCAATGTACCAGATAAAGCTGGCCACTCGTTGCGCCTGACGGTCGCCAGCCGATGTGATTCTACGGACAACACAGCACCATGATAAGCATGCAACAGATCCTTTTTAATGACGACCTATTCAGACTGCAATCGACAATTAATGGGCCCTCTGTGTCCATTGGTGGTAGACTGGGATCTAATTATTATGTCACTTTATTTTAGTTACTTACAAAAACCCACATTAGAGAGGATTTATGAAACTTAAATGTGAACAATTATTCACAACAGATATTTTTAACATTTTTACCAACTTAAAATTAAAGCCCCATTCCCAGCAAAATTTTAGTTAAGAAAAATCTTGATTTTTATATGTGTTATAATACGAAATTGCTGAACTTGGACATTGCTAAACATGAGAAAAATGTAAAATAAGACTAAAATTTGATTTTTTTTTTTCGTGTTCCACACAAAAAATAAATGCGGATGAATTTTTTATGTTTGATTTTGTGATAGGTCTGCTAAGAAATATAGTAGGCACCGGAAACAACACGGTGCCTAGTGTTGGATAGGCCTAGCCTTAGCTCGATTTAGGTTCAGTTATCATGTATAAAAACGGCCGACATGATATTTTCCATTGCTAAAATTGACACAAGTGAAATATAATATTTCATTGGAATTATTTCAAATTTGTTAAAAAAATTATTCTGACCGACATTTTGACAATTAAACAAACATATCTCAAGCATACTCGATCCTTTTTTTTAGTGAAATTTTGCCGGGAAAGAGGCTTTAAACCAAATAACTGGCTATATTTTATAATATTAGTAATTCTGAATGCTTTGGGATCTTGGCAAAGGTTGTCTGCAGTGCATCTTCAATTGGTATATTCATTGTCCAGTTTGATAAAGAATGTGTATAGGCAAGATATTTATTAAGGAAACTTTCTAATATAAAGTCAAAACTTTACCAATACCTGTACCATCATCATCCTGATAAGTGTCTGCTTCTTCTATATTAGGTTTTATTTCTGGGAGAACATTAGTTATTGTTGTAGATAATGATGGTAATTCAGGCAGCTCCGGAACCTTTAAATTTGGCAAACTTGGACACTGACATATTCTGATGAAGGTGTCAAAGCACATTGCTTGCTGAGTCATTATGGTGCTGTCAATAAAAGCAAACAGAAATTGTCAAGTACAGTATATCCCACCTATAGAAGGGATGGGAGGTTTGAGAGTTTGAAGTGCATAAAAGTGGTTGAAAGACCAAGTGAATTTTTGATTTAACAATGGGGCTGCACCCAAACTTTGATATTTGTAGTGTGCTTCCAGAAAACCTTCATGCACACTTTTATACCGCTTTATGCTGAGTTTTAGTATTACTTTTTACAGATGATCAGAGTCGGGCTGTAACAACAAAGAGTTTTCTGGCCAACTGGTAGGCTGTAACACCGCAACAAAATTACCGTTGAGTCGTATGTAATGGTAATAGTTGGGGATTTGTATAACGTATGCACAAGGAACTCAGAAATCTTGAGGCACACTTTGCCCACTTGTGGTCTAAATCATCCTATATGACATATCATGAATTTGTCTGACAGAGCAAGGCTATTGTAATGCTTTGAATAAATTTGTTTGATTGAACTTCAGAGAACCAACCAGTTCAATATACATTTTATTCTTCAAAGTCAAACTCAGTAATTCCATTGTAATTTTAAAATATTATCATTGTTGACGTCTTGTTAAGTGCATAGAGTTAACTAGCATCTTCTATATTACAAGTTGAACGATATTATTATGAAATTTAAAGCAGACTAATAATACGGTACTCTAAAAAAAGTATGATTTGATGTCCATGTGTGCTGATATCTGTCTTGCCACATGCAACAAAGGAATTTCATCAGGATCAGGTGGTTTTGTACAAAACAATTTTGAAAAACTTGAATGTTAGAACAATACAAGTTCTACAAGTGGGGAAAGTTCCCCATACCAGTAGAGATTTTCAAAAGCACTGGTTAAAAAAAAGTCTTGTCTATACATAAAAGGCTGTATCCTAGGGCTTATCCCATTATCTCAACTGGCCCTTCCACCGCTGGGCCCTGAGAGATCCCTGTCATTGTGTTCCCAGCAACTGCACTGCAAAGAGCCATGGTCCGCTCGGCGGCCATGATCCTAATGTCTTGTGTATCTGTACCACTTAGGAAGACAGTACACAAGTACTGTGTCTGCAATAAGAAAGAATAGATCAATGTATATATTTACTTACCGTTTATATAGTTTTGTTATCAGCAGTTCTGTGTCAATTACCTACTGCTTGTAAGTGTGTCATAGATATCTCTCTGTACTGTAATATCGTTTTAGATGCTGGTAATCAAATCTTGGTATAGTAGTTACAGGCGTAGGAGTATGATGGTCACACTTATTATCTCTTCAATCATAAAACTTTATATCATAGATTTACTAGCAAAAGTCTTTTTCTCTGCAAAGATACAAAATTCACTTGGATTTTTTACGTGGTACTCTGGCCTGCTTAAGGCCTTCTATTTTCTCAATGATTATGTGGTACTTCTGTAGGCTGCGTCAAGGCTGAACCTACAGTGATCAGCAGTTTTTCTAATGCTAGATTTCCTTTTTGGTAAATGGAAATGCTACTAATTTCTTAGGAAGTGTTTACTTTTCAATCCATACAGTATCCTGTAAAGGTAACATTGGTAAAAGTAAAAGTGCACTTAAGATAATATTGCGGTGCTCAATTTGTGATTGAATTGTTTTTAATCTCAGTTGATATAATCATGCATGCTTTCGAAATCCGATGTTTATACATCTTAAACTATCTGCACTTTATTATCATATAATATAAAGTAAATACATAGCTTTTTCTATCTCCATTTTGAAGGTAAAATAAAGAAAATCCTAAAAAAAGAGAATTTACAACATGACGTCACTTATTAATTTCTAATGATAAAATGATAAAAAGACTTTTTACTATAGAAATCCTCAACTTGATTACCAGCCAATTTATTTGTCTTAAAGACCTTATGATGGGTAATTTTTCTTTTATGATTTTTTTTTTTTTTTAATTTTAATTTTTCAATTGAAAGTTAATAAAGCTAAAGATATACAAATTATTTTTAAGGGTAGATAGTTTTAGGGATGTAAATTCAGCCATGTCAGTGGTGTATCTGGTAATTTGAATTAAGGGGCCCATGGAGGACCTTTCACAAATGAGGGTCTAGATCACCTCAGGCCCACCATGGAAAATCTATGATTGCAGCACATATAGATGGCTGGAAACGGTACCCTCAGAGTTAGAATTTTAATATAACTTTCTTTTTTTCTCCATTTGAAAATGAATACCCAAAGGTTTTGTCCTCAATATACGATACATAATGATAAATATGTATGTTTTTTTTTTAGCAAGATTTATTTTTGCTCTTCCATTTAACACCATGTGTCAGTTCCTGAATAGTAATGTAGTCAGTAATGTTCATAAACACATTTGTTCTTATTAGAAATTAGATACCCTCCAGTATTTAATACTACAGCATCCTTTTATTCCTGTACTTTATTTAGTAATTATGTACCGCATCAATTTTTTGTCATCATTATCATCATCATTATCAATATCATCATCATCATCATCATCATTATCATCATCATCATTATCATACAGTAGTAGTATAATTTCCTGCCAGGAGAATTCTTTATTATCTTCATCATTATTATGATAGAATAATATAATTTCTGTCAGAATTCTTTATTATGAATTATAATTTTAATTTTAGTTATTTTTGCAATTAATATACTTAATTGTAATAATAAAATCTTATTGATTTGTTCATAATTTTGAAAGGAAATAAGATAATGAGGTAATTCACGTCAGATATAATTTTTCTTAAGGCAGAAATTCAGAGAGCAAGCGACACTTATGATAAAATAAATTTAGAGAGTAAGCGACACTTATGATAAAATGCTAAGATTTCTGGTGGATTTATGAAATTCTCAAAAGCACAATTAATTTCAGTTTTTATGGTTTCCTCACATTTCAGCCGATATGGTATTCCTTCTCCCGTTTAATCTAAACTCAACATCAGCCATTAGAAAATTCTAGACTTATCCCACAGTATTCGGTCAACCTGAATATGTTGGATGTCAGGTGATGCAGTTACACATAGAAATGATTAAATTATACATTTAAAAACTTTGAATTATTTCACATAAGTTATCAATATTAAATATTTTAAATAGCCATTATAGTATATTATTTGTCAAGATGTGTGTTTGTAGATGTGTTCAGTATATGGAAACAGGGGAAGGAGCCATAATTCCAGATATATACTGTATTGGACATTTTGTCCTTTAAGCTTGGCAGAATATTCTCTCATTCCTATCTTAGGTGATCTTCCATACAATGTGGGTCATACAGGTTAATCATTATATAATATAAATATCAACCATAAATTATGTAATGCTCTTGTACGTGGGTGACGCCAGCTTTCCCCCGTCGTGGAGAAAAGCCACAATTCGTCGGGGAGAAAAAAATATAAAATGTATTTTCTACATATTAGTAGACTCTAAAATTGATCAAATAAGCCTTTGAAACCCTTAAATTGTCATATTTTTTAGGGGGCTCTCAATCATGCCCACTTTGCTCACATCGTGGAAATGGCCCCTTCCACTTCGGGGACCTCTGACCCCCCTGCTCTTGTATAATTTCCTTTCCCTCTCCCAATATGTAAAGTCTCAACCTTAACAAAAGTTAATCATTATGGTCAATTGTCATGCATTTTTATAGCGTCTTCCACAATAAAACTGTCTCACAGTTTAAACCACTAAAACAACTATAAAAAAAAAAGTAATGGTGAACAGACACAAATGTGAAGGGGAGGAAGGTACACATCCCTGATTTTGATTATGTAATTTATGTATTTTAAAAATTTTTTTTTTATTGTACGATCTATGGAACTGATCCGAAATAGAAGGTGAATGGAATTGTATTGGAAAATTCAATTAAGCCTAAAAGCATATGTTTATACCATTGAGGAATATTTCCTCCATGCATAATGACATTTCCTTCTTGTATGTGAGGCCAGGTGGGGTAGGGTGTGAACCTTCATACAAAGTGGGTCATGATCATTAATCCTTATGTAATTTGAGTTCTAAAGCTTATGTTTTTAAATTTATGTTTCCTTTCGCCTCTTGTATGTGAGGATTCTATTAAGTCAGGGTTTGTATAAATTAATTCCTAAAGCATATTTAATTTACGTATGTAATTCTTTCCCGCCCCCTCCTTCTGGTGTATGTGGGGTTGCTGTGTACACCTTTATAGAGAGGTGGTCAAAAAAGTTATTATATAATATATATCATCAAGCATAATTTACAGATAACACAACCTCCCCCCATCCTCTACCACCCCCACCTGTGTTATGTGGATGGGTTGAATATTCATTCAAATGTAGTCATAAGAATATTAATGTGTTTTTAAAATCCTGAAACATACACAGAAATGTTTCCTTTCTCAACTCACTTATATGCGAGGTGTGAACCTTCATATAAAGTAGGTCATATGAGTATAATTATTAATGTCATTTAAATCCAGAAAGCATACATTTTTAACACTAATAACATCATTAATGGACTGCTAATAGATTTCTGGAAAAGTTTATTTTAAAACTTGTCCTGTTTTAAAATCCAACACACAGAAATACATGTGATTTACAAGTATAGTAAATATATCCATTTCAAAAATGTCAAAAACAAAATAGCTGCCTTAAGTCAATCTCTTATACTAAAGATAAAATGTGCTTACTTACTGATACAGTGACTGAAAGTGAGGCTAGTTGGGTTGTTTTCCCAGCAGAGACTGAAATGTCCTGTATGTGAAAGTGTGAAAAATTCCAAAGCCAGACACGACTCAACCTCAAAAATTAAAATGCCAAGCAAGTCTGTTCAATCCATTGATTTACATGACTTGGTAAATTGAGATAGCCATGATTAAGAAATCGGAATAGAAAGATTTATCATGAGCGAGATTGACGATGACTCCTCCTCTTTTCATTAAAGATGTTTTTTTAAAAAAATCTCAAGGCCTCCGAGATTGCCTCCCAGTAATGTATACAGAATGTAAACAGTCTCAGAATTTAGAATTGATCTTGAAATTTATCGCGAGGTTGTTGTGGATAGAGGTATGGGAGAGATATGTACTGATGGTGTTGATACTGCGGCTGTTGTAAATTAATGATTTGCTGCGATGGTTGGTTGGTATTTATGAATGGATCGTTGAGCAAGTGTGTACAAGGTGATGACAGAAGATCATCTGATCTTAATATGTTTTCTAATTTTTTATCATTAATATGTTTCTTAAAGAAATTTGTAAAACATTGAATATATTGGGGTTTTTTTCATCGATGATATCAGTTTCTTTCCGGATTTATATTTTTCATTGTACTTTTAATTTTTATTTATCATTTTTATAATCATTATCATCTTTATCATCATTATCATCATCATTGTCATTATCATGAATCATCATCGTCATCAGTAATAAAAGCCATTATATTATGCCATCTCCCAGAGGTGGCGCCTGTGGGGGGGGGGGACGGCGGGCTAGGCCCCCGTCGGAAAGGAAAACTACAATTTGGTGAGGAGAAAAAAATGTATTTGTATTTTCTACATATTATTACTCTAAAGTCGATTAAATAAGCCTTCAAAACCCCTAAATTGTCATATTTTTTGGGGGGCTTTGCCCCCATGGGACACTTTCGAGACATTTTGGGCGATTCGTTGGGGAACTTTGGACCCCCATCGGGCAAATCCTGGCACCACCCCTGCATCTATCCCAGAAATAGCTTCTAATACGCATGTAAGAAAGCACATTTATGAAATCAAAGTATAACTGAAAATTAGTGGTGATCTAATTTAATTATATCTATAGTTAGGGGAACACCACCTCCAAAACCCTCACATTGATACTCTATGGGATTGGCACTCTGCAACCCGCAGCCCCTGGGTAGCAGTAATAAAAAATACAGTAAACTCTAGCTGTATTACAGACATTATTAATTTTGCATACTGTATTTAATTTAGTCAAGAAATGAAAAGAATGACATTCAATTTCATTTAGGGATATTATTGAAGTAAAATGGAATGGTCAAATGTGTGTTCTTCAGTCCCAAAGTCCGGGGTTCAAATCCTGCTGAAAACACTGGCATTGTTTTTCTCATGATAAAAAACAACTCCACTCCCTAAGCCTCTTATTGTGGCTTTCAAGAAACACAGAATAGTGAGTCACTGGCTGCGAGATCCAGACAAAATAACAATAATAATAATTAACTCTGTAATATACTTGAAAACCATCTAAATCTTACCTTTTTTCCTTAATCTCGCAAGGAGAAAGCATCAGATAATTATAATAATAGTAATAATAGTGCAAGGCAATCTAGACACTGCCAGACATGTCTAATGAAAGTGTGCCGCTAATTTGCGTAAATCGCGTGCTCCACATCCGTGGACACCTTTTATGATGTAAGCTTTAGTTTTAATGGCGTTCCATCATTAACAGGATGTGTTGATGGATACTGCTGTGTACAGTACATGGCTAATGTGCACCTGAGAAAATACACCTGATACCAAAAGTGCTGCATTGGAAATTATAATGGTCTAGGTTCAAATGCTAACATGAAAATGATACATGTTTTTTCATATCATTTTTAATTTCACCAGTGAAACAATAAAAATGTATGGCAGACTGGCCCGATTGCCCAAAAGCAATGCAGACTTACTGTCACAGGGCTCTCCTGGCAGCACATACAGTACAAAAATACACATTTGAGTATAATAATAGATAACCATCTCTTTTTTAAAATTTCATATAAAATGTGAACATTACTAAAATTTAGAAATGATTTACATTGCATGAAATACATAAAAATACATTTTGAAATTAGTTAACAATAAAATGGCAAAAAGGGAAAAACAAGCAAATCATCATTACCAAAGAATAAGATATCTTTTTATATACTTAAATAGTATTATTATTAATAATTATAATAGACTAATAGTAATAACAGTAATGATAACAACATTCTTACTATTATTGATAATAATATTAATGATAATATTATTGATAATATTAATGTACTTTGGTAATTAAGTTCTTTTTCTTTTTTATCATCATTCATTGAGTTTATTCATTGATTATTGTAGGTCTTCAGGACTGCTGTCTGATGCAAGTATCTTTTGTATTGAAAATGTTTTTTAAGTCTGATCAGTTTTTTCACCTGTTAAGCAGGTAGTAATGAATGCATGTACTTAAATACTCAACATGCTCATTCTAAAATTAGCCTGATTTTACTACTCAGCTTTTAGCCGTTGCCAACTGGCCATCGTCAGTGGTTAGGACCCAGATGAAAATATTATGACACCTATAGGCCTAGTTGAAGTTTACAGCATGCTCTTGTACAAGATTTAATTTTTCTTCTTAACACTAGTTTCATTAGAAATCTACTGTTTTTTATTAGACATCTACTGTTTTACCGCATATTTAATTTAATAATTTCGTTTAGTGTTCATTGTGTTCCATATGTGTTTGATCCAATGACCGGGGTAATAATGTGAAGCGCTTAGAGGCTTTGTTAAGGCATTAAGCGCTATATAAGAACGACATATTATTATTATTATTATACCCCAGTTATGCAAGTTTACAGCATGCTCTTTTACAAGATTTTATTTATTTTTTCTTAACACTAGTTTCATTAGAAATCTACTGTTTTTTATAGACATCTACTGTCTACCACATACCCCAGTTATGCTCAGTAAACTAAGCCTCATAATTATGAGCGTTTAGGGAGTGGAGTTGAATTTAGTCATGTGAACAATTTCTGCTGTCACATGAATCGAACACAGGACTCTAAAATTGGAAGGCAGGCACCTTAACCACCAAAAATATTCAGGTTCACTCCTACAGTATATCATGAGTTTGGAAGGTAATCATCTTAACCACCACCCTTGCATAAATATCATCGAGAGATTACAGGAATAGGCACCCCTTTCAGTTTCAACTGATAATGAGAGTTTCAACTGATAATGAGAGTAACAACAATAATAAAGGATGTGTTGCAATAGATTAAAAACTGAAACCAACCATTTCATCATGACATTAACAAATTTGGGATATATTTTTGTCCTACCCACCATATTATTTTTTCCGAACTATTTTTAGTTGATAAATTCATGTATCGAGTTGTCAGACTAAATATGGTAGTTGACAACTCTATGAAAACTGAAATTGAAATTCTTTGGAAAGTAAAAATCGTTGAAGCTAATCAACACCAACAGAAATTGAAAAGAAAGATAAAGCAAGCCATCACTGATAAATTGTCTCGCCCACGGAATATGCCTGCTGTCTGATATAGAAAAAATACTAGAATCAATCATAAAGATTGCTTGCTAATATTTTGTAAGCCCCGAGTACTAAAATCTGTTAACTAATTAATTATATTGATTAACTAATGAAAGTTGTGACCTGTAGTTATCAAAGTGTATTAAAGGGATAAAAAAAACCACAGTTCTGTTTGGAAAAAAATCACACCTAGTTACACCATGAATGTCACCATTGCAGTAATTAAAGTGCAGTCGTTGTTTCTCTACTAATATTGCATCTGTGAAATGGAAGTGTGCCCGCTAGAACTTTGAACAGTGAATAGACGCGTTTGTACTATCGATTTTGTGGAGAACAAATCAAACATACAGCTGCGCTATGTACTACCGGTAATAAGCTAATTCGTAGTTTAAACTGTGCATGCCGAGTATCAAGGTCAACCGACATAAACAAGTATACACACAAAATGGGTTTGTCTTGATTGACCTCGATTGACCTTGGATACGAGCATGTGCAGTTCAAACTATGAATTTGCTTATAATAACATACAGACAGTGACAGGCGTCCTCCCATAGCTGCGTATATGGGAATATTATTTGTTTACACTCAAAACAAGCGTTTTGTGGTGTCTTCTCTTACTACACTCTTTATTCACATCTCTCTGTTGGCCAGTGTGCAGTGGTAGGATGAAGGCAAATTTTTTTAAATAGCTAACAGGGTTTTATTGTTTATCATTTCAGAGTATTCTCCACCATGACACCAACGATGGGTTGCTGGTAGCCCTGGTACGGGCACTAGTCCAGCTCTTACCTCAGTGTACACAGCCGGAGTGGTCCAATATAACAAAGATTTTGGGAAAACTACTGGAGAGGAAGAAAATCCATGTGCCTCTTAGTGCTAAATTCATATGTGCACTTCCACTGATAGATTTTAAAGGTTTGTGGCATCTACTAGTGTTCTTCAGCCAGACAATGTTTGTCGCCCCCCTTCCATCTAAATGTATAACAGTTACCATATGATATAGCAATTTTTTTAAATATCCAGTTCATTTACTATCAAATGATATATCATGTGTGAGCTGACAGTGATGAATTTGTTCAAACATTATAAGTGTTTTTTTTTCAGTCAATAATGTACAATTCACACTGTAAATACCATCTCGTTCATGTCCATTCCACAGTTATATCTCTTCATCCACATCTTTTTTTTTATTTCTTTCACATCCAGAAGCAAATAAAATTGCCCTTAATGAATTTAATATCAACCAAATTTTTCTTAAATTTATCTCTATACTTTTGCCACATGGGTTGAAAACTACCACTATATTCCTATGTATTATTTATAATATTATTATCATTAATTTAGTGTTTTTATATCTCTACAGAATATGCAGTTCAGCTAGGCATTAGTTCACTCTTCTTAATGATCTTTGAACTGCTGGGGAGCAAGTCTTGCCCCTGGAGCCATGCAACCGGTATTTGGAAACATACAGTGAAATGCTATGTTAATGTAATGAAGGTACAGAATATGATCTTACCTGCTTCATAAAGAACTTCACAAACAAAAATATAATTCAGTTTTAAAAAGAAATTTCCTCTGAATAATTTCCCTTACAAGCAACACCAACAGAATTTATTTGAAGCATTGATGTTGTAGTATTTTTTATAGTTTTAGTCATGTTATTAAAAGGAAGGAGAATAGTCCATTTTCATCAGGGTTGTTTTGGGCTATTCCATTTGCTTTTGATTTAATTGACAAAATTTGATTAGATATTTTTTTGTATATTCTAAACAATAAGCATGCCCTCACAAAAGTCCCCTTTGGGATTAGCAGTTGTAATTAAAGGAAATTATATTAGGCAAAATGGACTGATTACTTTGGAGAATCTGGCCTGAATATGAGGTTTATTTATCTTGTAATATTTACAGTATGAAAATATTATCATGAATTATAACAGTCCAGCTACCTCATGTTATTGCACTTGTGCTCGAATAAAAAATTGTTTTATGTCTATTATGTCAACGTATACGACTCTACTTTGTGCATTCGTACTAGATGTGTATAAGAGACAATTGACTTATCTTTCTTAATTTTTATTAAATCCTCAAACATAAAGATAATACTTAAAAGTTAAAAGAAAAATAATGCTTAGAAAAGAACATTTCAAATCATCATGGTTTAATTTTTGTGATGAAAATAAACGTGAAAAGACAGGTAGCACTTTTAAGGCTAACAAATATTTTATTAAGCACAAGTTTCCATTTACAAACTTGACTGATTCAGTCACCTAATAAAGTATTTGTTAATCTCAAAAGTGCTACCTGTCTTGTCCCTGTTTGTATAGTTTAGACTACCACAGATACCCCTCTATTTCATGAAGATTAAGATAAAAATGTGAAAATGCAACATTAAATCAAGGACAAGTCTTTTTGTTATTAAATTGTTTTTATTGTTTTGGAGCATATATATAATTTGTCTTTTAAGCCAACAACAAAAATGACAAAGCAAATTAAATTAAAAAAATAATAACAATTATAAATATATTTTTAATTAAGTGTTTTATTCATGATGAAAATCATATTTTATGAATAGAACCTACAACCCAGGAATTGGAAAGTGGTCATCTAAACCATTATACCAGAGGCCCTTTACAAGTTATTTTAATATTAATTATTGTCCATTGACAATTTGTCTTTCAGGAACTTCTGGGTAATATTCAAGATTGCAGTTCTACCGATCAAGCTAAAGGATTTCTTATTGGTCAGCTTTTCTGCCACAACCTAGAGGTCATGGGTTACATCCCTGAATCCGTGAAAGGTCAACTGTTTGTTCTGACCCTAGAAATTATGTCAATGCTAGAGGAATTGACAGAGAAAACACTCAAAGAAATATTTTTCGCAACAAAGCAGGATAGAATATTTCAAAAACTTGTTCTGCGTATGACGGACGGCGACGACAAAAGTACCTTGCGGCAGAAACTAAAAACAATAAATATAATTTTATAATTTCATACATTCATTACATTCCATTGGATTTGCAGCTGTGCAAATTACTTTTTCTATCTCCCTTTCGTACATAAACTGTCAAATTATAATTAAAGAAAATTGATGTCTACATGCTGTGATAAACCTTTTGGATTTTATTACTTTGTTTAACTACTATTGCAACACCATGGGATCACAGTTTAATACGTACTTGCTTATTGTAGACAATTAAGATGTTGCTGAAACAGGAACGATAATGGGAAATAGTTAATTTGAATATTTATGTATTAGTTTATGAACAAAGGATAGAGAAAAAATTAGATGTAAGACAGCAGTATTTAAATTTAACTTACAAAGACAAGTGTAAGATTTTTCTTTTCAATAAAATAATATTTTATCATTAGGATAATATTCATATTTTATATTAAAGGATTATGAAATATTTGTTTAACTATTATTGCAAGACCATGGGTTCACATTTTAATACGTACATGCTTATTGTAGACATTTAAGACGTTGCTGATACAGAAAATGATAATGGGAAGTAGTTAATTTGAAAATTTGTGTATAAGTTTATGAACAAAAGATAGAGAAAAAAGTAAATGTAAAAGACACAGCAGGAATATTTACTTACAAAGACAAGTGTAACATTTTTCTTTTCAATGAAATCATATTTTATCATAAGGATAATATTCATATCTATACTACTAAAATAATGTTTTATGTTTTTCTCTGTCCACCAAATATCTCTGAAAGTATTTCAAGTACAATTATGATTTTCAGAGAAGTTTAGGGTCATACCCACAGGTAATTTTGTTAGTTACATCTGGTTACATATTATGTAGATACCGTAGCCTTATATTTAGTACATGCATTCACCAACTTGATTTAAAAAAAGCATCTCTCATGCCCAACAGCAACTAGGCCAGCCTACTCTGTAGCCAAATAAATAAAAATTGTGTTGGTCACGCCCGACTGACCCAAATTTTACGAAATTTAGGGTCGACAATTTAGTTGTTTTTTTTTTTGTTTGTTTTTATTTTACAACAAACAATATTTTGTATGAGCAAATAAGGCTGGAATAAAATGGCCAGGCCTTGAGGCCAAGGCCTAGCCTATTTTGCTGGACGGTATGCGATGCGAATCCAAAATTGTTGTATTTGTGTATTTTCCACTTTTTAGGCGTAAACACATTCTGGCTACCGACCTACCCAATTTGGGGATTTTCTCAAGACGTGGCTAACGTGGCTAACAAAAAAAAAAAGAAAAATAAATGAATAAATAAATATTGGCCTAATGTAGGCCTTATATCAAACAATTCCTAATACGCACTATTCAGCAAAGACTCATCATTTTCAAAGACCACCTGCAGAAAAATTATGACAAGGCAAACATAACATCCACAACGATTGCCTGCTAACTTCCAATAACATCAACTATATACATCGCCACCTTCCCCTACTCACTTAACACTGTGCGAAGCACAGGTGTAATGCTAGTTATTATGTTAGTTATTATTAAAGCTAGTAAAATATTTGTGTAACTGTTATTGCATGACCATGCTTATTGTAGATACTTAAAACATTGCCAGAAACAGAAAATGATAAAGGCAAATAGTTGATTTGAATACTTATAAGTTTTTATGAGCAAGGGATAGACGAAAAAGTAAATATAAAAGGAACAGTAATATTTAACTTTAATTTACAAAAACTTTTTTCTTTTCACTGAAATTAATATTTTTATCATTAGTATTATATTCTTATTTTATATTAAAGGATTGCAAAATATATATGATACACATTTTTTGTAATACTTTTTAATCTTTTACTTTTGTATTTGAATGTGCACCGTATATGTGTGGACTTGTTCATACCTGAAGGCCATATGCTGGTCTTGGCCTGGGGAGGGGAGAGGTTCATGCAAAAATTCAGAATGCAGATTTTATTACCCACTTAGTGGAACAATCATTTGATGACAAGATGAGACCTCCGAAAAGATACCAAGATTTCTTTATAAAAATATTATTTGTTATTTTTACTTACCAACACTTGACACCCTAATATTGTATAACATTGGTAAATTTTGTATGCTGTCTTCTGGCGTATGTATGGTCAAATTCATCTACACCACAGCTACTTGGCAGTTTTTGTTAATATTTTGTAATATTTAAACATTATTTTTACATGATTGTGAAATTAAATGAAATATCAGACAGACGTAAACTGTTGATTCCAAGTACTGTACATTGTTTTATTCTTATCAAACATTCTCATGGAACTTCCTGAAAAATCCCCTTTTAGGATCTGTACTTTATCAACCAAATGCAAACAATACATTTGAAAAATGTTCTACCTGTGAAGGTACATGAATATTTAATCTCAATTTTATTTTATCTTAGCCTGCAGCATCAAAGCGGAGTTAAGCTACGTTTACACTAGACAAGAAATTGTCGACGCGACAATGACATAATCATCGCGTAGTTTGTATTCTTCAACACTGTGCGCATATTTTGTATTATGTTGTGTCGTAATCGTGTCTAATGTAAATGTAGATTTACATGAGAATGCAATCAATATACAGAAATACAAAACAAATATCAACAACCTGTAAAACATAAGATTGTAAATATCAATTTATTTTCCATTGTCGTTAAATCTTAATACAAAACACTACGGTAAATTATTACAAAAAATGGAGGGAGGCCCATATAGGTCGCGACACTTCAGCTTGGGCCACCTTTGACAAATTAATGTCAAATATTTAGAAACAAAATAAATTTAGGTAAACATTTTTATTCTATTTTCATAACAATAAAGTATCAAAATAATATCAGGTTAAACATTTTACTTCAATTCACTTAACAATATCAAATATACCATTGCATTAGAAAAAGAATTATGACAAAATTGTAAAAGCATGTTTATAAAAATATTTACTGTATAGCATAATGCATTTTTGAACTGTCGGATTCGTGTATCTTTAATCAATTATTACAGAACAAATGTCTATTTTGCTGGTATAGGGAGGTGAGCAGCCCGATTTGTCATGAAGTTGCATTTTCATCAATAAAATAGTTATAAAAAGAAAGAAATAATAAGTGATAATTATTTTATGAATAAATCAATCTATAATATACGTTTTTTATGGGTTTCTGATCATTGATTTTTTTGTCCGGGTTTTTTGTGTTCAAATGATTGGGGATTTTGTTTTTTTTTTTTTTTTTTTTAGAGAAATCAACATCATGCACCTATTTTGTGTAAGAGAGATTGATTTTTTATGTATTCGACATACGTATACAACATTGGCTAAAAATACGATTAAATCAGAAGGTTAACTACCGTATTCAAGGACGGGTTATTCCAAATGAGGCTCTAGGGGGTGTTTATTCGAGTGGACGTTTTTTTTTCAAATAGTTATATATGTACTCCCTGCCATTTGCTACGACTTACTTTCTTTTTAAAACATGATAATCAAATCGAAAACCATCGAAAGGGGGTCCCAGCAAATCTATGAACAGCCTTTTTTTATGCTCTCACATAGGGCAGTCTTTTGTCATAGGTTCACAATTTGCTACCATAGATACCAACCGATGTCTATAATGTACTTTTTTATTATTATTATTTCATTCTTTTTTTAATACCGTATGATTCACAGTAAATTATTTGAGAGATACACTGAAAAAAAAAATCTTGCAAAAATAAAAAATTCAATTAAGCAATATTGAATAAGTCATTTAAAAGGTTTAAGTGAGTTAAGAATTTCAGAAACGGATCCTAAAAAATATAGCTGGTTGACAGACGCGTTACTAAACTCATTAACAGATTTATTACCCAGTCAGGCAAATTTAGGGTGACGCAACGTTACGAATAGAGGAACGGTATTATTTATGCTTTTAATGTCCGGGTAATTGAAGGGGATTTTTTTGTTCTTGTCCAAATTATTAGTGGTAATTAAACAACTTAACTTCTAGGCCTAATTATGCAAGTGAGGCTACTTTTGCAATTTATTCTAGCTAATGACTGACAGTATTATAAACAAAAAAATTACAATGCACTCAGAATTTCAAGGATATCCTGTCTAAAAACATTCTGAAACCCTTGAAAAAATCAATAAAAATTAACTTCCAACCAGAAACAAAAAAAAAAAACCCCCAAAAAAAACGCTGATTTATCAACATTTTACAACAGCAACAAATTATTACCAAGCAATTTAAGGGCCTATGTATATAATACAGCACAGTATTAAACTGTACCATGGTCCAAAATTCTGGTTGATCTTACCTACTTGCATTAGAAATTTAATCCTAATATCCATGTTTAAGCGTCACTTAAAACAATCTTTAATGCAAAAACCTATAGGCCTAGCCTATTTCTCTCGACTTCTGGGGGAGGGATCGATGTTTCGACTCCTTCATGGTGTCATCCTCAAGATCATTACTTTTATTATTATTATTATTATTATTATTATTATTATTATTGTTGTTATTATTATTATTATTATTATTATTTATTATTATTATTATTATTATTATTATTATTATTATTATTATTATTATTATTATTATTATTATTATTATTATTATTATTATTATTTATTATGATGAAGATATTATTGTTATCTTAAGTTTTGTAATTAAGTTAGTTTCCGGAATCAGTTTACAGGCTTGCCTCCTTGATTTCGGCATTTGTTATTTTAAAAACGAGTGAAATAAAGAATCTAATCTTTGATTGTTTTTCTATTTCAAATTTTAAATTTAATAACGTACTTAAATACAAATTTAATATCTGAAATAATACTGATCCTTGTTTAGGTCATGACAGACCGTATGAACTTACACTCAAAAAAATATAGAAATAAAAGACATGCCGACATCGGTACATAACACTTTTTCCCTTTTACAATCTCTAAAAATGTGATAAGAGGTTGAAGAAGCAGTAATCAGCCCAGGACCTACACGACGAATTAGAGTATACTCAGCCAAGATCAAAACGAGTAAAAAAGTAAAAGCAGCAAAGAGATTTGTTTGATAGCGCCACCAAGGGCGTCTCCAATATTATAGAGGGCTCATCGATCGCTGTGTGACTCAGAATTCTAATTCTTTGTCATGGATATGCAACGCTTTAAACCGATGATCAATTTAAACCAATGCAAAGCCTGTTGACGTTTTTAAGCACACAGTGTGTCACATCGTGTATGTTAAAATACATGTTTTGGGTCAAGAAAGTTAAAGAAATGGACTAATGGAAGATTTATTATTATTGGAATTACTTGGTGAGTAAATTGAATTCATTTTGAGGGTACACTATGTCATTGTCTTTGCGAGTCCGTACTTAGTTAGGCCCAGCAGAGAGTGGGCTTCTCAACCTGTTTTTAGGTGGCGACCCACTTTCAGAATGCACATTCTGAGGCAACCTACCCAAGACATGTATTGTCATACCAAAATGATATTGTCTGTTTTCATGTTATGTGTTGATTACTTAGGCCCACAAGCCATCAACCTCGGCAAAGTCGAGCACACCGGTGAGAAATGGTTTCGATTGTTATTTACTTAACAAAGTACTCAAGACTTTCGATATTGTGTGCTGAATGAATGTTCAATTTTATGATAATGGAGGAATGACTGATCCAGTGATTCGAAATAGAGGGGGCCCCGGGAAGGACTTTTACAGCTAGAGTAATACCACCCCAGCCCCACCATGGTTAGGGCTGAGAGAAAATGTATGATTACGGCACCTCTAGACTAGTCCGGAAATGGCATTCTCAGACTTAAATTTGGATATACTTTTTTTTCTCTATTTTTTATAATTTAAACAAAAAATTAGGTGCAACTGCACAGAATAGAAATGACTGGAGGCAAGCTATCATGGTGAACAGTCCAACTCATGCTAGCATGAATTAATTACGGACTTTAAATTGATTGATTTTTCGAGATGCACTTTACTAAAGTTTTTTTATTAAGTGTCGGAGACAATTTCGCGACCATAAGGTTGAGAAGCAGGGGGGCTAGAGTACCAGGGAGCGAAGGTGATGATGGAGTCTCATATGAGAGGTCTTCTCTGAAAGTCTCACATCTCACTTCAAGGACCAATATGAGGTGGTTATACTTATAATAAGTGTATTAATTGATAGGGTTTCGGGTGATTTATTTTTTGAGTTTGATAAAGGTGCTAGAACTAGAGGTCACTCCTTTAAGATTAAACATCAGCACTGTAGGACACATTCAGGACACTTATTAGAAGTCGTGCTTTTTCATTTAGGTCAGTTCGGCTGTGGAATTCCTTTATCGAATGAAGACGTTAACTCTAGTTCTATTAATTTATTTAAATCTGCAATCGAAGTACGTTTGGCTGACCATCCGCTCAAATTTGCGCCCTATGTTAAATTTTAAATATACTGTTTTTTTTTCGAGGGGCCTATAAGCATCGTTTTGCTTGGCCTCTATAACCAGGAGGATCAGACTGTAGAAGACTCTCTTGGGAAACAAGTAAACAAGTAATTCCTGTTTAAAAAGTGAAGACGTTAATGGAGTACTATTTAATAGGGAATTAAAAAAAAAATGTATATTTGAGGTGTATGACCAAAGTGAGAGAATGATATTCTCGTCATCACATTTACGGTATACTGTATATTGACTAGGCATTTTATTTTTACATTAATATCAGTGTTATATTTGCAAGATAATATTATATAATGTTGGGTGGGGAGGTTGGTTACGAGGGATGATACTGTAGATGATTTGAGAAATTTTCAATGTTTAAAAAAAAATTCTAATATCATACGCATAAGGGTCTGAAATTATTGTAATACTATTACAGTCAGATTATAACAGAGTGCTAATTAGTAAAATTATGTTAATACAAAAATCAGCTATAAACTAATAATAATGGTATTGCTTGGTATTAGGAAAATTTCGCAACCTTATGATAACGAATACGAATAGGCCTTAAATATATATCGTTATCGTAATTCATGCCTGAAACATACTTGAGAAATATACTGTATGAGCTGAATATCCTTGATTCATACAAAAGGCACAAATCACTTACTGTACGTTGTAACAGATATGCAACTTCAGGGGAAGGGGTGTTTACAAATTTGATGACGTAAACATATTTTTATTTGTTTGCGAAAACTCACTATTTGAAGAGTTCTTATTACAGTGTTTAATTGTACCTTTTGTGTCTGCAACAAAAAAATTTATGAGAAAAGGAGTAAAAAAAGAACAAAAGGAGAGAAAAACATAAGATTGAACACAGTAAAAATTGACAAGAATGCAGACTTCTGGAAATTAAATGGCCCTGAAAAATATAACATCTTGAGTGTATAAAATAGAGTTCTGTTTTGCACACGAAGGAAACAAAGTATATTTTAAAACAAAATAGATTGGTGAAAAAAAATTTTTTTTATCTGTTTTCTATGCAGAACTGTAGGCCTACTGGCTGCATTTCTGATGGTTTTGTGTTTGCATTATTTTAATATGAAAACAGAACTTTAGGGGTCCATAGTTGGAAGAAGTCATTTTCGGGAAAATCATGTGGTGGCTGGTCGAAGGGTGGTGCAGGGGCGGGGGGGAGGTTCTAGACAGAAGGCCAACCATGGTGGGGCTGAGGTACTGTAAGAAATTTATGATTATGGCACCCCTAAAAATGGCCCTCTCAGACTTTGTTAATTTGAATTATGCCTTTTTTTATAATTTTAAAGCATTTAGGAGGCCAGGGCCGGATGCCACCCCCATGAATTTGCATCTGATCTGGTTAATGAAATTCTTAACATATCTAATTTTATTTTGCCGCACATAGTGATACCCATCGGCACTGACTTCCGTCAGAAAATTAATAATAAAGCAGTGAAAACATGCAAAATTATGAATTTGCGGAAATTGGTTAATTTTTGTGAGGTTCTTGCTTGCGGGAGATTATCCCGATTTCCGGGAGACTCCCCCGAGTTCCGGGAGACTTGGCACACCTGGAACTTAAACAACACCTTGATAATGTACAGACAAACTTTCTGTAATATCATTCTGCCGAAGAAAGCTCAATTTGTAGGGTTTTTTTTATTGTTACTTAACATCACCGGGGATTTATTGAGGGGAAAGAGAGATGTCCCCCTGTTTTACCACTATCTTCTTTTATTTTTTAACAGAAAAATTACAAAATGCCATACTTTATACTAAGTTTTACAATATTTCATAACAGTACATATTGAATGAATCATACAATTTATCTGTAATTAAATGAAATCTAGGCCTACAGTATATTAAATTGGTGGCCTGTCGTTTTTTTTTAAATTCTGGATCCCTCTGATCATACTAGTACACATACAGTATATATATTCATGAAAAATTATTCTTTACAAAATAAAGTATAATATATATATATTAAAACTTTTTCTTCAAGAAATCGGAAGATCAGAAGAAGAAATAAGCAATAAATAGTAAAAATATTTAATATTCAAATTACTTGCTTATGAACTATTTCCCCACCCCCCCGCAGATGTATACTCGCATACAAATCATGTAGAAAATATCTGCTCAAATACATCCCGTATTGGAGCTTTTTTAGATAACAAAAACTGATCAACTATTTTTTATTTAGCTCTGGCTTTATGGTCCCATTGTAGTATTATGACCAGGAACCAAGTACTGCTCAGTATAGCTAACATCATATCAGATTCCAGCGGCCAGCAAAGAACTCCAAACAATAGGAAAATCAATATCGCTTGTGTTGAGCACAAATCAGGGAAGCGTGGCTAAGTCAAAATGTCTTTGTATTAAAAACATCAATAAAGTCTGTCAGGTAGCCCATATTGTAAATGATAGTTTTAAATATAAAATGAGCCTGTAATAGTACTGATAGTTTTATTATTTATTCCAAACAGGTAAGTTATGAAATTATGACAATTCTTAATGTTAATACAAAATAATAAAAGTTTAGTACTATAAAAATCTAACAAACGATGATTGATGCAATTAATAAATATGATAATATTAATAATAAAGTAATAATAATTAGTAGTAGTTGATGATTAATAATAATTATTAGTAGTAATTTAATGATAGTTTATAATTAATTTAGTAATATTCCTGTGAAGTTTTGTGAGTGTAATAATAATATTGTGCTGTACTGTAAAAGAACCTAACACATTACAAATGTGCAGTTGTTTAGTGTTTTTTTTTTTATCTAATCTCTACAAAATTTTATATACAGTATTTATAAATTTAGTGATTTAGTTTAATAATCTACTAGGTGTATCTAGGCAATAAATTTCATGCATTTTATTTCCCAACTGTTTTCTTATTAACATTTGTAGTGAAGAAAAAACCAAACCAGTCACTCTTCGCAAATCATGTTTTGGAGATTAATATGATTAAAACTTGTCGGAATGTCAACATTTTATATCTATACATCATGCTATGTTGTTATTTTCCCCATTTTTGACATTAAAACAATATTTATGGCAAAGACAAGCCAAACCAGACACTTGTTGCAAAAATAGATTTTTAGTTGTAAATTAAAACAGCGTTAAACAGTAAAATGAGTGCTATAAAATGGTAAAAGAATCTTTTAAATCCGAAATTTCATTACGAAGGTACAGGAGTTTAAACATATAGAGCTCTGCTAAAGCTATAAAGAATAATATTTGAGAAATCAGCCTTCAAAGTTACCGTAATGATTTTGGACATTTCTCAGAAAGCATCACCAAATCATTACAATTTTTGTTTTAATTTTATAAAAGGGGGAAATAACAGCATAGCATGATACAGTATATAGATATATAAAGGTTAGTTTATAGTGTAATAAATAGATTTCACAAAGTTTACATGATTCCAGCATGCATTTGCCATTATCAATGAAACAGGGTTTGCGACGAGTGACTGGTTTGGCTTGTCACATTTTTTAACGATTCGATGATGGTCTCTGCCCGGAAAATGTCTGAAATCGTTGACTTTGATTCTTGGAGGCTGATTTCTCAAATGCTGTTCTTTAAACAGCTGTGGTTTAGACTTTTGTAGCTTCATAGCAAAATATCGGATTTCTATGGGTCAAGAAAGAAGCGTTCATTTAGCAACTCTGTTCCTACCAATCCTTTCACCACTATATAGACAAGAATCGTATCGTCAAGTTTTAGAACTAAATCGACAACAGAGTATGAACTCATGTATGAACTCGTGTATGGACTCGATAAGAAGACCCTGTATTAATATAAATAAAAATTGATTTTATGTGGGAGCGACTGGTTCGTTTGGCTTGTCTTTGCCTCATTTCATGTTGGCTGCTATATTACTAAATTGTATATGATTGATATCTCAGCATGGATTGATACATGATGGTCTAAAACCAGCTGTCATATATTGACATCACCTATCTACTCATCAATAAATTAGCATAACAATTTAAATTCCAACTTATGGTATCCCTACTGTATGTTTAATAATAAATTAATAATCACTTTGAAACCTATGAGTACCACATAAAAATAATGTTAGAATATTACCTCATAGTTTTTTGGGGTTTTTTTTTTGTGTAATTTTAAATAAGTATACTGTAGTAGTGCATGGAGGTATTAGTGAACTATAATGCCTCCATGAGTAGTGTTCTCAGTCATATCCTTAAAAGACAATGTGTCCTACACTGTGTTAAATTGTCACACTAAAAATTTCATTAAAATGTAATTGTTCTGACATATAAAAAATATCTAATATAAGAATGTAGCTAATTTAAAGTGATCAAATAAATTATTAACCTCCAACCTGAAAAAAATATTAGTTACCACTGATTTACTGACATATTGCTACTAAAAAACCTGATTACCAGCCAAATTAAGGGCCTATGCAAAAGAATACAGGAAAGGTATTATTTAATTCCATTAATTGCCCGTGAAATATTTTTCTTATTTTTTATTGTAAGTTTAACTTATTAATAATAAATCACTTAAATATACAAATTAGGCAATTCAAATATGAAATTGAATTTTTCAATTTTTTTATCTCATGGTATACAGAACATCTTTAAGGTTCTTTCTATACAAAGAGTATGAATAATAAAATTGTTATTACCAAAAAAAGTAATTTTAAATTGATGCAAATAGAGCCCTCTGAAAATGCAGAAGATAAGTCTACATGAAGTTATAAATATGTAAATAACAATGTTTTCTTTTCTTTCATTTTTTTAGGTACTACAGGGAAGTGACTGAAGTACGCTTAGAAGTATGTGAGAAGAGCCTCTCTGTCTCTCAAAATTTAATTTTAGTTTTGTTTGAGAGTTGTACTCTCGCATTTCATCTAGAAGTATGATGTATCAATTCCAATTTCACTCTAGAAAATCCAGGTTAAAATATCTGTACACACTACTTGGATTATGTATATTTTTTATAGGTAAGTTCATGTAAACCTATGCACTTCCATCTATAATGAACCTTTCCAAAGTGTTGAAATCAGAACAGAGCAAAGAATACATACAGTATGTTTGTCCCAGTGGTAGATCCAGGTATGTGAAATAGAGGGGCCCAGAGAAGGACTTTCACAGATGGAGGGCCAATACCACCTCAGCCCCATCATGGTTGAGGCTGAGGTAAAAAAATTTATGATTATGGTACCTCTAGGTGACCGGAAATGGCAATCCCAGAATAAAATTTTAATATAAATTTCTATTTTCCCACTTTTTTTTTATACCCTTGAAAAATTTAGTGGGTATGTTATCCGGGCGGCTTCCCCCACCCCCTCCCAGTCTCCCTCCCTGAATCCCTGAATCCCTGAATCTGCTATTGTGTCTGTCCCCCAAACATGCGTTTTCCAACATACACATTTTTATGTACACTTACACTGTCATTTTGTGAAACTTTAGGAACAACATCCAAGGGGTGGCATATACTGAGCTAAAAGGTTCATTTTAATGTAACTGTCTGTACAGAGCTGAAATCTTAATGTAATGCCTGCTTGATTCATTATTCTAATGTGTGACTTGTCAAAATATAAACATCCTGAATTTATTCATCCTCTGATTGGCTGTCTTGTTTGTAGCAATACAACCTTCTGCAGGTAATGCCTAAGAATAATTGTAGTGGTGTTGGTGTGGTGGGATGATGATGCTGTTGCTGGTAGTGATGGTGGTGGTGGTGGTGTAATGATGGTGGTGGTAGTGGTGTGATGATGATGATGGCAGTAGTGGTGATGGTGGTGAAGATGGTCATGGTTAGGCCCGTATCCAGGGGGGTTTTTATGGTTCGGGAGAACCCCCCTTTTCTAGCAAACCCCCCCTCTTTTATGGCGAACCCCCCTCTTCAAATTTCCTAAATAAGTCCATCCAACCCAACTAATGCACTGCAGACCCACCCAGACACAGACGTTTTCAAACATATCTGCTTTTAAAGCATTATTTAGACCCATAAAGCACAAAAATCCTCATGCTTTGGGGGTTTTGCCGACCCCACCGGGGCTTCGACTGTGGACCTTACGCCCAGAAACCCCCTCCCCCCTTTGGAAGGATCTGGTTACGGGCCTGATGGCGGTGGTGGTGAGGATGGTGCTGGCTATGATGGTGGTGGTAGTGGTGCTGATAATGATGATGGTGATGTGGTGGTGCTGATGATTATTGTTATTGACCAACCCTGATAACCAACTAGACAACACAGCATAATTTTTAGGCAAGACCTTTTTATACCTTATTTAGAAAACCTGCCGACTTCAAATATTGATGATTTCAAATAATAATAAAACTTTATTTTTGGCCAATTAGCCCCAAAAAAGTGGAAATTTAAGAAAAAAATAAAAGTTTTTCTTTATTTTTATCATGCCCTCTGCTGCCTTGAAATCTTCAAAGATAAGAAAAGTATATTTCTTCCTAATTATATAAATTTGAAGCATTTAAACATCCTATTTTACATTCACCAATCAAATTTTATTTTTATTTTCTCCTCCGCCTGGATGATTTTGGCAAAACCAGTTGCTAAATAAGAAAACAAAATTTTATTTCTATTTTTATTCTGCCCTCCCTTGATAATCTTTTAAAAAATAAGTACGCGAAACAAGGAATATAAAAAGTCTTGTCTTAGCCTAATTATGATGAATTGTTGATGCAGATTGTAATTCAAGATGAATAGTGATTGTGGTGATGATAATACAACTGTATATAGAATGCAATTGGGATACTGATTATAAAAATGAAATAATATAGTAGGCCTTATAGAATATTATGGGGATACTGATGATAAAAATGGTTATGATATAGTAATAATACCAGGGAGATGTAAAAATATTTTATTTTTACATCTCCCTGATAATACAGTAATGGGGATACTGATGATAAGATGAAGCAACATCTTTCCTGCACTGGGTTCTATTCAGCATGCTGAGTATATGAATCATTATTAAATATGGCCCATGGTGTACACAATAGGCCTACTATCAGCTGCTAATAAGCGTTGCCCTCTTAATTCATATAAAGAAGAGCAGTTAATCTGTCCCATTGTTATCGGTCTCAGCTGTGAAGTGTAGGCTACTATACTATATTTAATTTAATGTCTATAAATAACTTTGAACAATCTGTTGAACTTATAAGGAATTCTTTGTTTTCCTTATAATTGAACATACAGTAATTGTAATGAAAGTGATGACAATAATATTATTGAAGGATAATGATGATAATGGTAATGAGGATGATTTTAATAATAATGATAATAATAATAATAATAATAATAATAATAATAATGGTGGTTTAATAATGATATTTTTATACAGTATACTTGATTATTTTATTATTAACAATAATAATTATATATTTATAATGTCTCACTCAAAGAACGTAAAGTGCCATTAAAAAAGCAATGAAAATAAATTATTATTTCCAGCCTTTTATCGTTCAGTTTGTATCTTACAATTTAGTAGACTTACAGTTGCCAGTCACAAATTGTATTTTATTAATTGGGTTTATGATTTCTGATTATTACTCAAAATGATTAAAAAAATAAACAAGATTGGTTTTATATCATTTTTTCCAGATTTACATGACACGTTAGCACAGACGAGCACAGAGAAATTTATCGATATTGACGGTTACATAAAGTATAATGCAGTAAGTGACACAAGCAATAATTACTTACGAGGAGCCGAGGACGTTCTTGAAATTCGGTTCCGATACTGTAACGATTATGGAATGCTGCTCTACCAGAATGGCGGAAGTAGTGGTGGTGCACAGAACTATTTTTTTGCCCTTGGTGTAAACGCACAAAAGATTTATCTGGAGTGGCGCGTTTCAAGCTCATTGATAGAGGTGTGTTTTGCTGGAACTATTTTCTTTGGGGTTTATAATATGTCTACTAAGTAAAGCACATTTGAGTGAAGTTTCTTACCAATGGTTATAAGGTGCTTGCCTATTATTTCCATGATTCTGGTTCCAAATCCTTTGAAAGACCAATATTTGTTTTTTTCTTATGACTAAAATTCCACTTCCTAAGCCACATCCTGATCAATCTTGTAGATGTTAATTTCAAAACTGTTACAGCAAATGACATTTTCATATCATGGACTAATAATGTGAATTTAAAATCTTGAATAACACTGTAAAAGCAAAAAAATATTTTTTGACTCCGCCCACAATACTTATCAACTTAAAATAAAAGAAGCCCTTTACATTTTTTGGGGAAATCCGTCACTGAACAAACAAACAACTCATTACAATATCATTCTCTCATTCTAATTCATTCTAATTCCTTTATACATGACTTACCATAGTATTCTTGACTTCTATATACATGACTTGCCTTAATAATATTTGCTTGTTTCGTCTTACATCTAACCGGTAGTATTTAAACCGTTAGTAGCATAAACTTTATTACCTGATGATGACGTGGGTCACGTCGAAACATGTCGTTCATAAGTTTTATTTACTTCATTAGATGCATTACTGCATTTGTATTACTAAAAAATATTTATTTTGAAGCAAGAGCCAACATTATCAAAGAGCAATGTGAAAGTGTGGTTGTAAGTTCAATTCTACATTGCTTTTGTCAAATGAATTAATTTTCACTAATATTGCAATCAATAGGATAAGGCAAGTGTATAGTACAGTTTGTGTTCTTCGACAAGGCACTGTATATTAATTTATTTATGTTTGGCTTATTTCCAGGAGCAATTGGGAAAAGTGCCTGTAATCCATAGACAAATGTTGTTTATGTGGGACATACACTGTAAATTCAATAATGTTTACTTTTTATTTTAATGGATTTCTAACAGGGACATTTAAAATGAAATAAAATACTTTTTCTATTATTCTCCAGCTTTACATTGGTGAAGGCAATCTACAACCAAACACAAGCTATAGTGTTATAATATACAACCTTGGAACTCCGTTTGTTGGTAGTACATTTGCGACAATAAATAACCAGCCTGTCACTGTAGACTTCCTTACCCCAGTCTCCCAGGGAGGACTTGACATGTCACTACTAGCGGGAGATCTGTTTGTTGGTGGCTATGAAAGTGTCAACGATCTCCGAGTGAATACGGAGCGTTTGAATGGCTATTTAGTTTCTTGTGTGCAATACATAAGAACCAATCAGAACACTTTAAATTTAAATCTAGCCAATGAGCAGTATGGTGTCAGAGATGGCTGTCCTAGTAAGTTCTGTGCACCGCCGAGCGTTATCACCGTGGAATCAAGCTCCGGGTACCTCTCAGTTGATCATCCATTGCCACCGGGAACAAGGACAATTATTGTGTTAAAATTTCGAACAAGGTAACTCAAATAAATTCATTAATTAAGATTAGGATTTTTAAAAATGATACCAAAGTTTTTTTTATTGTATTTCTGTTTTTAAAATAATAAATATTATGGCCACCTATAGTATATTGTCAGAGAAGATTTTGCTTTTATAGTTGAACAAATTAAATGTTTACTTGTACCCTGTGTATAGCTATTCAACAGTCTTGGATGTCCACAATGTGCTGACAGCATGATGAACTTTTTGTAGTTTAATAAAAGAAAAATAAAAACCTATATTTGTACCAAATAATGCTTGATTTATTTTCCAAAACAAACAAATAAAGATAAATTCTTCTAAACATCTACTAACTTAATTCCTTTAATTACAAATGATATCTTACTTTGTAGGGCATCAACAGGTATGCTATTTTACTTTGGTGGGCCAGCTTATCTCACAGTCTACATGGATAACGGTAGATTGATCCTTGGTCTTAATACAAAAGTAAGTATACTCACTAACACATACACCAGTGCAAATTCTGTTCTGTTTAGACGTTGCATCCAGTTAAATTAAGCTAAGCTGCCATCCTCAGAAGGGTGTCATCTTAACTTTGAACTGGAAACACTCACAGAGAGAATTTAGATGATGCAATTAGTATGTCTAATATCATTGGCCAATCCTTAATTTTTTTTTGCATTCAAGCACACCACACATGCAAGTATTGACCAATAGCTTATGATTTACATGTTTAGATTTTATTGGCATTTAATAAAAAATTGACATTATATCCTCTATATACTAATTAATAATTAAACATACTATAACAATGTAATATGACTTCATAAACTGTTTAAAAAAATCCTGAATAAGTGAATTTGCCGTAGGCTACGACATTCCCATGTAAGTTTCTGAAAATTGTAATTAATATATATTTCTACAATAGGTCTGTTAACATTATTCATGACCTTACTTTTCAAGGGCGAAGGAGAGGGAGCATTTTCTGATCCATCATTCCTTACCTATAATGACGGCACTTATTATTCTATACGTGTAACACGTGAAGGGGGTGTAGCCAGAATGGAAAATGACATGGGGGTGGAGCTTGCTCGAGTACAATACAGTAAGTATGCAAATTATAGATTTTTGTCTGTCAGATTAAACAGTTGCTCAGACTTCGGTAAAGTAGTGCAGTGTTGAACAGACTTTGGAATCAATATGATGATTGATCAAATGTCTGAAAGAAGCTATATACAATTATACAAAATCTAATAAAAAAGTTTGTATCTTACTGAAAATGATCTAACATTTTGTGCCCTGTTTTACAAAACATCACATTCAAATTCACATAAATTACACACATGGAAGTGGTTTGGCGCAGTGGGAATGGTTCCTAACCTTGAGGTCTGGGTTTCAATCCTTTGCTGTGCATTTCGCTTGTGTCCTTGAGCAAGGTACTTTATCTACAATACTTCAGTCTACCCAGCTTTGTCTAGAGCCTGGTTCACGTCGAACTTTATCTAGATATACCCGTCTTAAAACATGATACGATAATCCCCTAATTGCGTTCGATGCCAAGTTAGAGCCAGATAAACAGCCAGACCAGTTTCAGGCCGTCGACGTCACACGGTGGAAAGGCTTGTTTAATAAAACATCTACTGTGTTTTACGAACCTCTAGTACCAAGTGGTATTCGTTCAAAAAATTGTAAACTACTGTAGACAAGGTGTGAGTTTCTACTACCTAACCTAGCCGACCAGTATGAACCAACGACCAGTGCAGCAGCGTGTTCTATCGAATTTTAAGTGGTAGATTCTCTAGGCCCTGGCCCTAGCTACATTTACCTTCGATAAAAAACGAATTATTTTAATCGCTAGCTAGCATTCTTCCATTTAACAAAAAATTGTTTTAATTATCATTAAAACTTATGTATACTTTATGGACCTTTCTGTCTGTTTTGTAGTTTTTAGATCGCTCAATTGAGTTGTTTACATGCACTTCGCGAAAATCAACCTTCGCGGTGTCAAATAAGTTGCTGACTTCCACACACTTTTTTATTTCGTCATCGTAAACATGTGCGCCCATTTTAACGACTGGCGTTGGTGGTAGTTCGTTGAAATTGAATTAATAGCGACTATTATAGCAGAAATAGAAAAGATTGAATTGTCAATAAATAAATACAACAAATCTGATTTTATTATTAAGAAAAATATACATTATCACTTCGAAAAACGTAAGCAATCGGACTTTTTAACGTTATTACTTGGTCGATAATGCATAGGGCAAAGGTCATTGGTAATATCGACTATTCGTAAAACGGACGTTTGCTGGGTGTTTACCCAAAATATTACAAATAATTTCTGAAAACCAGACTAATGAGACTACTTCGATGCTGTTGTTAGCATTGTTGAAGTACGTTGTTGCCATTTGAAGTATTATTCGCTAGCCCGCTTCAATGCCGCAACATCAACGACTGTGCACCAAACCCATGTCTCAATGGAGCAACTTGTTTAGATGGGATTCAAGACTACACTTGCCAATGTACAATAGAGTTTAATAAAGGTATGTCACCTAGGCTACCATCTCACGGTGCTAGTGACTGATGAAGGTAATGCTACACAATAGGCCTAATCTACTCCAGCCTACCCTAACCTGTAGCTGCTAGTCCAAACAATTTTCCATTCAGTGGCCAATATCAAATTTGCATTCTTCTAATGTGGCTGACTCAAAATCTTATTAATTTAGGATCAGTAAATCAGTCCATTGTACTTGTACCAAATAGTACTTCAAAAATTAGCCAGCCTCCAGAGGCCGTAACCACCTTTAGCCCCGTAAGATACCTCTTCAGTGTCTTAGACAAATCAGTTGAACAGCCATTAAACATGAACCATGTAACTATTTTTTCATTCAGTTTTAAACACGACTCAAAACTTCCTTCTTCTGTGTCTAGGTAAGAACTGCTCAATTCCCAATTACTGTATACCAAACCAGTGCTTGAATAACGGACAGTGTAACGATGGGATGAATGGCTTCAACTGCTCATGCGCTCCAGGATACACTGGGAATTTATGTGGATTAGAAATTGATGAATGCGACAGCGGGCCGTGCCTGAACAATGCATTCTGTGTTGACCAAATCGCAGGCTACATTTGTCAGTGTCGTCCAGGTAAGAGAGCAAATTGTTTCATGAGTTTACTTATGACTTTGTAGAGTACAATGTACTATTTCTATAGCAATAGATGTTTTTTTTTTCTGAATTTAAAATACCATGAGTTGAGGGTATATTCCAGGCATGATATTTATATTTTGTCGTATAAAAATAAGCTATTGTAAAATAAGGGCTAACAACTGTATCTGATTAATTTTTAAAATGTATAAAATAATTTTTTTAAATGGTTTTGGCCTTGGATCCCTCGAGATTTTGTAATGAAATATTATGTCAGATATTGAGAGAAGATAACACCTTTTACTGAGATTAAATGCAACAGTTGAATTTCTGATTTTTCTCAAATACCTGATGCTCTCTTCCATAGGTTTTACTGGCTCTGATTGTGAAATAGACATAGATGAGTGTGCCTCCTTCCCGTGTCTAAATGGAGCAACCTGCACTGACTTTGTGAATGGCTATACTTGTTCATGCGCCCCAGGATGGACAGGTTTGTACCATTTTATTGTTCAGGGATATTTCACTTACTTAAATTGTATATTAATCCACCAGTATCATCATATATATAAATATGTATAACTATCATTATCTGCTATTTCCAATCAGGTACTTCTTGTGCAACGAACATTGATGAATGCCAAAGTAACCCATGTCGTAATGGCGCAATCTGCATCGACCAGGTTAATGCTTACTTCTGCCAGTGTATGCCTGGCTGGGAGGGTGTCATTTGTAGTCAGGATGTGAACGAGTGCCTCTCTGTGCCTTGCCTTAATGGTGCAACCTGCTCGCACGCAATAAACTTTTACTCATGTTCGTGCGCCCCAGGATGGAGTGGTAATAACTGTGAGCAAGATATTAACGAGTGTCTATCGGTACCTTGTCAAAATGGGGCGTTGTGTATTGATGGAATTAATTCATATACTTGCCAATGTTCTGAAGGGTAAGTCTGCATCTGGTTCACACACAAAAAAAAGTTGTTGCTGATTATTCCAAAAAAAAGAAAAATTAATTTGTACAAGCATATCTGACCCATTAAAAATCTAAGTTTGGCCTTTTTCTTAAAACCAAAAAAAAAAACAGTTTATATCAAGGAGCCCAAAATATTTGTATGATATTTCAAAGGGCCTATTTTCAAGCATTAATTAATCATTTTTATTCGGATTTGTTTCCCTGATTGTACCATTTTTGGTTTTATTATTTTGGAGCAATGTCAAAAGCACTAAATTTTCAATGTTGTTTTATTGTATGTATTGTATAAGTCCTTATATACTTTTCTTTTTTACGATTATACTGAACAGGGCCAATTACAATTTATTAATGATTGATTGATTTTGCTATTGTAGGTACGAGGGCCGAGTCTGTGATATAAACATTAATGAATGCGCATCATTTCCTTGCTTGAATGCTGGAACATGCATTGATCGCATCAATGGTTATTTATGCCAGTGCCCATCTGCATGGAAAGGACTTCTTTGCGAAACTGAGGTGGACGAGTGCGAATCATCTCCTTGTCGGAATTCAGGGACTTGCAATGATTTCATTGGTTACTACACATGCACCTGTTTGTCTGGCTTTGTTGGAACAATCTGCGAGATTGATGTTGATGAGTGCTTTAGTGCGCCATGTTTAAACGGGGCCGTATGCAATGATTTTGTCAACGCATATGTCTGCACGTGTGCATCTGGATTTCAGGGTAACATCTGTGAGATTGACATCAATGAATGTGCATCGTTTCCTTGCTTAAACGCTGGTACCTGTCTAGATATCGTTAATGGTTACCAATGCGCTTGTTCTTCTGGCTGGACTGGCGCAAGATGCCAGGAAGAAATAGATGAATGTGATTCAAATCCGTGTCAGAATGCCGGAACATGTGTTGATCGTGTTGACGGCTTTTTCTGCAGCTGTGCAGCTGGATTTGAAGGTTACCGGTGTGATGTTGATATCGACGAATGTGTTACTAATCTGTGTCAGAATGGTGCAACATGCATTGATGGGATTAACTCATACTCCTGTCAGTGTCCACCGGGATGGGAAGGTGACTTCTGCCAGCAGGACCTCAACGAATGTCTTTCAGATCCATGCGAGAACGGCGGTACGTGTTTCAACCGTGAGAATGGCTTTGTGTGCCAGTGCACTTCAAACTTCCAAGGTACAACCTGTGTTGAGGATGTAAACGAGTGTCTCACTGCATTCCCATGTAATCCCACTCGAACATCCTGGTGTAATAACACATACGGTGATTTCTCTTGCGTGTGTAATTCTGGCTTTTCCGGAAAGATATGCGATGTAGATGTAAATGAGTGTGATAGCAGCCCATGCTTCTTTGATGGAACATGCATCGACCTTGAGAATGGCTACCGTTGTGAATGCGGTGAGGAGTTTCTAGGAGAACGTTGTGAGGCTGTCTTGCGTAATTGCAACTTTAATCCTTGCGGACAAAATTCTGTGTGTGTAGAACATCCAACAGGTAGGTTAATGATTTTTTTTAAATTATTTTTAATGTTTGTTGTTTTTTGTGTGGTATTGTCAAGGACACCAAGGATAGCCCACAAAAGTCTAGAAGATGACTTATTTGTAGTGGGGTCCTTCTGGTGGTGATTGGGCAGTGCACTGGGAGACAATCTCCTCTTTTCCAAAGAGTATACTGCCTTCTTTAACATGCACATGGGCAATAAATGCACATGGGACCAACAGCTTGAACGTCTCATCCAAAAGACGGTGCGCTATTTTAACTTGTATTTTAGCCCTCCGGGTGAAACACAAGGAGCTAGGCAGCGATGGGAATTGAACCGGAGACCTAGAGATCTCCACGGTTCAACGCACACAGTGGCGACCACCAGATTAGCCGATTGAGCTAAGCTGCTCTCTATCCATCAATCTATTTTTTATTTTTTAGGTGGACACACATGTTACTGCATACCAGGCTACTATGGAGATGTGTGTCAACTACAGGCCAATGAATGTGGCTCTACACCTTGTCGTAATGGAGGCACCTGTATTGATTTTGTCAATGGCTATAATTGCACATGCCAACCTGGTAAGATGCCTACAAATATAGATAATATTTTTATATTAGGTAGTTATATCATGTAACAATCAAAACAAAAAAAAAAGAATAGCTATGATTTTACACTCTAGTTACACTCTAGTTTATGGTAAGTCTATTAAAGAAAAAAAAATGGTTTGTTTCCCAAGCATAGTGAATTTTGGAAATGAGAGGCCTGCCTATTTCGAGGGTTCATTGCAAAATTTAACTCCTTCTATGCATTTTGGCTAGGAAAATGGTAACCACCAGGGCTGAAATCCATGGTGATGTACTAAATTAGTTTAATAGTTGAATCTTTTTTCGGACTTCTTCAGGTTTCGAAGGGACTAACTGTGAAATCGACATCAGCGAATGTTCAAGCAATCCGTGTGCGAATGCTGGCATTTGCCGGGAGACTCAACTCAATATGTATGAGTGTTTATGCCTGCAAGGGTTTGAGGGAACAGACTGCGAGATTGACATCAACGAGTGTGAGGTGTTCCAGCCCTGTCAGTCATATCAAGTCTGCATCGATCTCATCAATAATGCTATGTAAGTACTGCATTCCATATAATTTATGGCATTCAACCACTTTCCCCCTCCCCTCCATCTCATCGGGAGCTCAACAATATTTTCTGGGAAGAAAAAATAATTCCTATTATAACTTACAAATCATGAGACTTTTAAATTCATAAATTGTCTGAGCTTCCCAGATTAAAGTCCTAGATCCATACAGACACATAATGCAAACCCTGGCCCCACCCACTTGCATTTTTGTCTTTAACATCAGCCCACTGTTGGGTCCATAAAGTTTTGTTTAAATTTTCTCCACCATATTGGTGCTTTTATCTAGAAACATTTTACTAATTGAAAATAGTGGACTTTTATTCTCAGCCTATGACAACCTTAAAAAATAAGTTCACTAAACTGGGTACAAATTACAAACTCAGGGATTCAAATGTATATTAAATTTTTTGGTCGTACTGTATATCATTTTCAAATTTGATTTTCTTACAATAGGTGTGAATGTCCTGCTGGGCTTACTGGCTCCGTTTGTGATGAGTACATTGATAGTTGTCATAGCAACCCCTGTCTGAATGGCGCAACCTGTCTTGATGGTAATTCTCGCTATGATTGTATTTGTTCCCGAGGATACACCGGAACCAACTGCGAAATGGATATTGACATCTGCGACCCAAATCCTTGTTTTCATCGAGGTACCTGTGCACCTTTTCCATCCTCTGAGTACAACCTGGATTTCACCTGTCTATGTGCTGATGGATTCATAGGTAATATGATATTTTGATTAACTAGTCCAAACCAAGAGGATATTAGAGCCCTCTGCAGCAGGGGTGGTGCCAGCGGGGGAAAGGCGGCATTTTTCCCCGTTGGACAGGCCCCAACAACAACAACTAAGTAGTCGGATGGAAATTTTTTTTTAAATTATAATTTGCCTATCCAAATAATGTTATTTTGATTGACAATCTCAAATATTGTGGTCTAAACATTTTGGACCATACTAGGCATAAAAACCAGTGAACCCTACCAGTTATCGACCAAGGCTTGGTCGGCCCCTAGGTTCGCACCCCTCCGTCGGACATATTGGACCCTTTGTTAGCAAATTTCTGGTGCCACCGCTGATTTGGAGGAGAGAGTAACTTAAAACAGAGTGCACTAAAATCTGGGTTTCAACACTAGTTTGGATTTATTTATTATTACACTTCTTATCACTTAATAAATTAAATAATAATAAATAAATAAATTATTAAATAATTATTTATAGAAAATTGTACTTTTTATGAAATCTTTTTGACGGAACTAAAGCCCTGTCCAGACTATCACATTTTATTTGACAAAAACATGTGACATGCCTAAATATGGTAATGATGACATCACATCATGACCATATATAGGCACATCATGACTATATATGGGTATACAACAGTTTTTTTGTCAAAGAAAATTTGGTAGTGTGGACAGGACTTTATAAAGGGATCAGTTTTTTCTGAATGAAACAAAGAAACTTGATAACCAAAATCTCGACTTTATTTGAAACTAAATTAAATTTATAGCAAACTTTTCTTTACTTAAAGGTGCACAATGTCAGGGTGACATTTATGAATGTCGCTCTAATCCATGTCAGAATGGAGGTACATGTGTAGAACTGACTGACGGTCAGCAAGGCTTCTCTTGCGTGTGTTTCAGCGATTTCATCGGTGACCTGTGTGAGGTTGATAGATTTGGCTGCATTTCAAACCCATGTATTAATGGTGGTGTTTGTCAAGATACAGAAACAGGTGAGAAAGCGTTTTTTCTCCCATTATCTTCATATCAGATTAATGACAATGATAACGATGATAGTGGTAGCACCAGAGGTGGTGATGATAATGTTGTAGCTAATAAGGAAGCAAAACAGGATATAATCTTCAAATTTAAAACAAAATTTTTGTTTATGTATTTGAAGATTTATGGATTTATATAGCATATTTGTAACTTTTACATTACGAAAACATTCACATGTGCACGGATACTTACACATTTATATAAATAGTAATTTTAGTAATTCTTACTCTGGCCAAGACTTCAAAAGATTCATAGCTAATTACATATATTAGCATATTTTATGGTGTTTTTTTTATTTTGTTTATCTACAAATATACAATTCTGCTGCTTGTGCTACATTTGCTGATATATACATCACATCCACAGGTTACGAATGCCAGTGTCCGAGTGGATGGACGGGAGTTAACTGTGAGCTTGATATCAACGAATGTCGAAGTATCGCACCATGTTCGAATGGCGGCCAATGCGTCAACTACTATGGCACGTATGAGTGCGCATGTGACACACATTGGACCGGTCAGCACTGCGAGACAGATGTTCTTGAGTGTAACGTTCTGCCGCCAGTTTGCTTGAATGGTGGACAGTGCATCGAGCAGGTCGGTCTTGATCCAGTCTGCGTATGCGCAGAGGGTTTCACGGGACAATTTTGCCAGGAGAACATCGACGAGTGTGCATCAAGCCCCTGTAGAAACGGAGCGACATGTAATGATGCGATTGCTGGTTACATCTGTCAGTGTATTCCTGGGTTCGAAGGTGAGGTTCAGCTCATGTTTTCATACTCGTGTACCCATTTCTAACGAGCGTTCAATTCATTTTGTTTAGTCTACAAGTCAGTATTCTCCCTCTTCTCTCTCTTGACTCTTGTTGTTTGTCGTTAGATCTTCAGTTCCGTACAAATGTATGAATTCTAATTTTGATTGTGATTTATTATATTAGTGCTGTTGGCTGTCGCGCCCATTTGTGTAATTTTTTAAATGTTTCATATTGTCGTTAATCCTACTAAAAACAGTTTCATATCCTTATCAGGTTTAATGTTTGTGTTGAGAAAGACAATTCTATTAATTTATTAATAGTTTTCAATGTTTCACTGGCACAATTTCTAAAATTGTTTAATTTTATTGTTTTTTTTTTTTTTATCATTGTATTTACGGTAATGTTTACTGTCTATGCATGTATTTAAACCAGCTTGTTAAAAAACATTTCTTGCAATTCCCCTGATTTTTTCTTCTCCATACTTAATACTTGATCTGCTGAAGTTATTATTTTGTAGTGATGTATTTGTTAGGCCTATATTTACTCATTACATCTACATGTCATGTGTTGAACAAGTGAAATAAATTGAAATTGAAAAAAAATTGCATTTAAATTGAAAAATAGTTTAAGTTGTATTTTTGGCAAGTTTCTTGCTATTGAATGAGAAGTTAAATAACTAAATTGATGGTGCGATTTCCAAAATAATGCGAACATATTTTTTATTTATCATTATTAGGTGAAACATGCTTGGTCAATACAGATGAGTGTGCATCGAATCCTTGCACCAACGGAGCAACTTGCGCTGATCAGCTTAATGGATATTTCTGTGCCTGTCCCCCTGGTTACAATGGCACGCAATGTGAGGATGACGTCAATGACTGTTCGCCAAATTTCTGTTCCAACGGTGCCACTTGCATTGACCTTCTCAACACGTTTACTTGCTTGTGCATGCCAGGTTGGGAAGGTAAAGACATGGCCTATTATTTATATTTAAATTGTCATTCATTTTATTGATATCATTAATAAATATTACTGTTTTAAATATTTTAAATATTATTATCATTTTCAATATTAGTGTTATGATTATTATAATTATATTTATTATTATTATTATTTGTATTATTATTGTTAATATTATTATGAATATTAAAATATTATATTGTATTATAATTATATTTATTATTGTTTTTTTTTTTCAGGTCAGTATTGTACGATTGAAATTGATGAGTGCCAATCAAATCCATGTCAGAATGGTGCCACTTGTGTAGATGAGGTCTATGGCTACAACTGTCAGTGCAGAATAGGATACACAGGTAAGTCACATATTGTTTAATATTTAAGTTTAGGGCCATGTCACTATTAGAGAAGAAAGTTTTACCAAGAATATTACTTGTTACTAAACCATAAAGTTGTTATTCGCACCTTTCCAATGATTTTTGTTTGTTTCAATTATTATTTTTTTAATCTTTTCAGGTCCAAATTGTCAGCTTGATGTGGATGAATGCGCTACTAATCCTTGTCTATTTGGAATATGTACTGATTTCATTGGTTTCTACACGTGTCAGTGCTTTGCTGGCTACCAAGGTAACACAAACAACCTGATGTAACAATGTTAATGGTTTTAATTCATTTGATATTAAATTTGGTCTAATATGTAATAATGGTACTATAAGTACTGTAATTATAATTGTGCAATATGTTAATAATGATAATATACATACAGTCATGATAATAATGAAAATATGATAGGAATAATTATCGTATAATATTAATATTAAACATAAGGAGGATTTTATTATTATTATTATTATTACTATTATTATTATTATTATTATTATTATTATTATTATTAATTCAATTAATATATTATTAGTTAAAGGTTAAAATTGTATATATTCTTTTATTAATACTTATAAAACTATAGTTTTAAATGTGGTCTATTTTTGTAAGTTTGAACTATTTGGATTGTGCTTTAATGCATGTATTATGTAAATATCATGCAATTCAGCTTATGCTTCATAGAATTGAATTGAATTGAACAATTAGTAATAATACTATTGGTAATGATAGAAATAATAATAGTGATAATGATAATATTGCCAATAGTAATATAACTAGAAATTATAAATTGCAAGTGAAGTGCTGCGAAGTACAACTGCATAAAATGTTCTTCGAACAAAATTATTTATGCGAGTCAAGTGAAAATAATGAATAATAAACATATAACAAATAATATGAGCACGACCCATTGTCTATATTAGAACAGGCACTTAGTGTTGTGCGCAGTTTAAGCTTTTTACTCATTTTGAGTCATTCACATATGTTGTTTCAAAGATGTTTCAAACTGTGCGCGAAATATGCAAACAGTGCAAGATTGCTTTCAGCAATTGTTATAAATGTGACATTTAAATGTATTTTACTGACACTGACTAACTTATTATATAAGATTATGATTTAACATAATGTATTATTTAGGAGATAGGCCTACTACAGCATTTTTCAAGTGATCGGACAATTGTACTGAATTTTGTGTCAATTAGGCTAGACTAGGCCCAACCTAGCTCCAGCCAATAATGATAATGATAATATTTCAGTGATACATAATAAAACAGACTGTAAATATGATAGATATTTGTATAGATAATTACTGCCTGGAGAATCGGACATTGTTTATTTTTGTTTTAAAACCAGGTTTCAACTGCACAGATGATATTAATGAATGTGTATCATCCCCATGCAATAATGGAGCAGTCTGCACAGAGTCGGTCGTCAATATGTACCAGTGTATCTGCCCAGAAGGTAAATGTGACATAAAATGTAACAGAACATGTAATTTGATATAATTATGGGATACAATTCAAAGATCAAGATAATTTTGCACTTAAGAACACACTTAGCATAAGTGGTTAGCAAAGCGGTTGAAGTTTGAGCCCTTAAACTTCGATCGAAGGTTTAGTTGATCAAGGCAACTTTTAAGTTGTCAATATTTCAAGATTTCATTAATTTATTGAACATGTATAAAGATGCATCATGGTGTACTACTAAAAATACACTAACTGAAACATACTCCAAATATCTGTTGTATAGGCTTTATACTGGACTTGCCACAAGTCTCTAGTTTATTGTATTTTGTAGTGTTAAATAATCTTAAAGAGCGCCACCAGCGTCTGTTTTTGTTATGTTTTTAAATTTGGATGAAAAGTATAGTATGGAACGCCATGCAAATAAGTAATATGAAACGCCATTGGTGCCAAAATAGTTTATTTTTAATACTTTTCACTGATGAAGACAAAATTAGGGACTGGAACCCAGCCTAGCTTTATGCCAATCATATAATTTTGTGTGTTATTATTTTTACCATTGTTTTTATTAGGTGTTGTCGGTACCAACTGTGACATAATACAGACCGTTAGCCTAGACGGCAGCAACTACATAACCCTTAACCCTCTGCCAAGGTTCAGCTCGTCGAACAGAAGGCGTAAGAGGGCAATAGATCAGATCTCTATTAGTTTTGAGATGGTGACAGCAGAATCCAATGGAGTCCTTCTGTACACTCAGGGAGTAAGTAGACGATAATTTTATTATTGGTAACTATGAAGCTTCTTTTTAAAGGTTTAAAGTGTATGGGATTATTTCCTATCATTCAAAAAATCTGAGCATTTTATGGGGAGTAATTAAATCAAATAGAATTTTCAATGTCTATGTCATGAATGCTTACCTGGATGAACCGATATATGCCAATTTCATCCAGGTAAGTATCTCACTCATAGACCAACATCACTACTTCTTATTTGTGTGGTTTAAGTCATAACCATACATAACATTTAAAACAATCTTGAAAATTGATTGTAAATTTTGTTTAAACTTTAGATCCAGTCTGAAGACAGAATTGACCATCTTGCCTTGGAGATATTCGATGGAGAACTCCACTTAACATATAGTGACGGACACGAGACTGTTTCAGTCCTGCTCGGTGGCCAGCTGAATGATGCACAGGTGCACACCATCGGTCTTTACATATCCAACCTTCAGGCTGTGGTGACGATCGATAATGGTGGCTGTCCATTTGGGCTGTGTACAGCTTCTGTTATGCCGTCGTTACAACAGGGCTCCCTAGAGCTGAATGGTCCACTGTATATTGGTGGCGTTGGGCCTGATGTCACACCCTACATACGATCCAAGCTGTACTCTGTTAGCAGTTTCAGAGGTTGCTTTCAGGTAAGCGCATTTCAGTAAATTAGTGCATCAATGCTTAGGCGAAACGTTTTACTTTATTTTTATTACGCCCTCTGCTGCCTTGAAATCTCCAAAGATAAGATATGTATATTTCTTCCTAATTATATAAATTTAAAGCATTTAACCATCCCATTACTACACTGTTTACATTTACTAATAACATTTTATTTTTATTTTCTCCTCTGTCTGGATGTTTTTAGCAAAATTATTTGCTAAATAAGAAAACAAAACATGATTTTTTTTTTCTGCTCTCCTCTGATGATCTTTAAAAAAAATAAGTTTGTGAAAGAAGGAATAAAAAAGTCTCATTTTAATTAAACAATAACAAGAAAAAAAATAATTCAGAGACAAACATGGGGACAAATATTGGGGTTTTTAAGCATGGTACTCTCTGTAAAATAATAACACATATTTTTTACTCTTTTGAAGGACCTCAACATTGATAACTTGCCAGTTAGTCTCGACTCCACAACTCCACCATCATTCTCTCAAAATGCGCCCTCTACTGGCTGTTCTCTTACTGACACCTGCACCAGTAACCCATGTCTCAATGGAGGGCAGTGCATCAACACATGGCAGGGATACATCTGCGAGTGCGCTGTTGGGTTCAAAGGTACAACTTGTGAGGTGCAGACGACAGCCAGCTTCAGTTCAAATTCTTTCTTGTACTTTGGTGGTACTGATACAGTTACAGAAGTCACATTCTTATTCTCATCAGCCAATCAGGATCCTGGAATACTTCTTTACACAGTATGTATTTTTTCACCTGTTTATAATAATAATGTTTGCTTTGTTTTATGTTTGTTTATTATTGATAATAATTATGTTGTTCTTTAGCTCTGTCCAGATTATCAAGTTTTCTTTGACAAAAGAACATGTTTTATACAGATATAAAGTCATGATGTGCCTATATATGGTCATGATGTGATGTCATCATGACCATATTTAGGCATGTCACATGTTTGTTGCCAAATAAAATTTGATAGTCAGGACAGGGGACAGGGCTTCAGTCTAACACCCTTTGCTTTTGAAAGACATTGGAAAACCCAAGACCACCTTCTGCGAAAATTATTATGTATTAGGTTTTTATAATCTATGTTTAATCTGATTTGTACTGATTATTATTATTGTTATGCTTGTCACTCTCTTATGCACTCTTCAGGTGTCTGGTGTTACAGCCCTGCTGACTAAAGAGGGGGCCCTTCAAGTTCAGTTACTAGAGTTGGGTGGTGTCAACTCAGTTACATTGGGTCAAGATCTAAACAATGGTGATTGGTACAGCGTTCAGCTAGCGTTACAAGTTTTTGTGTTGGAAATCACAGGTTAGTAAAACTGTACGATTATTTGTTGGAGTAGTCGCCTACAATTGTGGTTAACGTTCTCTCCTACATTACTCATTAGCAGGGGTTCTACACTTATTCTCTTGAATTTACTAAACCATAATAGTATAATAATACTAATAATAATAATATATAGGTTCTTAAAAAAAAGGTTCTACATTTATATTGTACAAAATCTCTATGAGCAAAATAAGTGAGCAGTTTCTTAAATAATATAATAATAATAAGTTAAATTCACGCAATAACTTGAGGATAAACATTTCCTGATGGTAAAATCCAAGGGTGTATACCACTTGGCTTAAAATTTTTTCTTCTTTATTTATCACTAGCAGAGATATTTCTCCATACCAATGTTACTATCATAGTACATGCCTCCTGATCGGTCTCCAGTTTGAAGCCCACTGTGTGAACAAAAGCTAGAGTTAATATGTTATACAGTAGTCTGTTTTTTAAAGTGCTGAGTTAATATTGTAAAACCCTTTGAGATGATCAGTGAAAAGGACTTCATAAATTGTTATTGTTTATATTGCATTATTCTTCCAGTTACCAACATTCATACAAGTGCTCGTTACACCAATCAGATTATTTCTGCACCTTTGATAACCATCAACAAACCAATTTTCTTTGGGACTTTGCACACTGACCCATCATTGGGACCGGTTAGGAACAGCTTAGACATCTACAACAGGTGAGCAATTATTCAAACTTCATTAACTTTAAGGTAGGGGCTTGAAACACCACAATATCATGTTTTTGTATATTTGGGTCATGGGACCTGATTTGTGTCTCTCCACCCAATAACACAAATACGATTCTGCTGTTCTATTTCATGTATACTTATATGGATAAACCAACTAATTGCCACTGTTCCTTTAAGAACACTCCTATGACAAAAATAGAACAGTCCAATTATGTGACTGTGCCTATGCCCAAGCATTGTCCACGCTCCTTTGATTATGCTGATTAAGGCTGCAACATGATGGAATATGCCAAAGGAGCTGTATTTGTGCTCCATAATATTGAAGCAAATTTTATTTATTTTTAAAAATTGTATTCAACTTTTCACTGGAATCAATACAAAAGTATATATATAAATAGAAAAAAAATTCCAAATGAATTTAGCAATAATATACCCACGCGGTAAATTTGCATTAAATTGTCATTTTATCATCATCATCATTTTTATTAATAAATGTTAAAATTATAAATATGGCTGATAATATTATAAAAATATTATTAATTATAATATTTATACTGTAATTAAAACATTATAGCACTTCTTCGACTAACATTTAAGTATTTATTACACAAGTTTTTGTCCGCAGTTTATGCTGGATTTATTAGGTGCACCTGATGAAGCCAGTATAGACTATTAGTGGAAGCTAGAATAATAAATATTTAAAAGTTAGTCAATTTTATTTTAAATATTTGCACCCAACTATGTGGCTCCACCTACTCTAATATTAACACTATGGTTAACATTATAATTAATAATATTATGGTAATAGTATTTATTACTACATCATAATCATTATTGAAAGGTGTCTGGAAAAGAAAACTGTGGCTCCACATACTATAATATTAATACTATGAATAATATTATAATTAATAATAACATCATAATAATTATTACTATACCATAATCATTATTGAAAGCTCTCTAGAAAATAGTCACTTTATATTGAACTGGTTCTCCTGCTTATAAAAACAAAGACATTCATACATTCATAACATTGTTTTCGTTTTATTCATCATAATCCTTCCATTTATCCATCTTCATACATGTTTCATCGCCATTCATTTTCCATCAGTTTCACTGGCTGCATCCGTGATTTGTACATCAACTACGAGGAGATTTCACTACAGAGCGCCACTCGGTTCACCATCTCTGATCCATTTGTGGCCGTGGCCGGCTGTCCGAGAGAAGCAGTGTGTGTCCCAAATCCATGTGCAAATGGTGGTGTATGTGATACAAGTTGGGGTGGCTTCTCATGCCAGTGTCACTCCCAATATACCGGTAGTACTTGTGAAGAAGGTAAACATTTCAAACAAGCCTTATTTTTTTGTGTATTTAAAGAAGACAAACCATTCTCGCCAAATAACAGATTTTTGAAAATCACCATTTCCACCTTTGAATATACTGTACCTTCAAATTGGGGATTCTTCTAAATTTGTGTGGCAATACACTTTAAACTCATAAGTATTAAGAAACATCTCCATCTGTGATTTTCTGATGAAGCTAACATTGGCTTAAGCCGGGCATTCACTGCGTTGTACGACGATTGTACAACAATCAGACAACGAATCCAATTCTGCTCCCTGTGAGCTTTAAACGACATGACATCGTCTGCTAATTGTTGGTAGCAGCCAGAAAGGATCGTCATTAAAAAAAATATCTGTTGTGCACACGTCACGGCGTTGCATTCTCTATGGAATCGCATCGGTCAACGACTTTCGTGCACAGCGAGTGCCCGACTTTAAGAGGAAAGAAAATGCGCTTTTTAATCTATGACCTATTTCTCCAAATTTCCTCAACATCTGTCATTATTATTCTCTGCAGTCCTGGCATTGACATTTGATGGAGGTCGTAGTTCATTGCAGCTGGTTATCGATAGTGAACAGTTTGCTTTCGGTGATAGATATGCAATAGAATACCGTACCCGTGATTCCTCAGCCATCATAATGCGCATCAATCTGTTCTCAAGCCGTGGTGGGCAAAACGACTACATGCAGTTGGTAATCACTAGCGACAGAGAATTACGGTTTGAAACCATGTTCAGTGGAGGTATGTTATAGATATGTCTCATATATTATAGCTTTATATATTTTCATGATACTTGATACTGAGTATCTTGTGTAGGCTGTGGTTGTATTACAGACTCTCAGCATTAAGATGTAAACTCAACTTTACGTTGTCAGTGTTGTCCTTTGGGTATTTCATACACTTTATCACTTTTTCCAAGGAGGAGTATAAATGGATAGGTGAAATAGCATTCCATTGATTACTATCTCTGATACAATAGAATATTTCCTCAGGAAACTGAGTGTGTGTTCCATGTTTGATCCAATGACTGCTGTAATTATTTGAAGAGCAAATAGAATATGATTTATAAAATACTGAAAAGTTATTGTTGTTAGTAATATTGTTATTTTTATTTTTTTATTGTTATACTTACTAACATTATTCATCATAAACATCATCATTTTTATTATTGATATTGTCATCATCTTCATTATTATTATTTTGATTTTTATTATTGTTTAATATTATTTAATTTATTTTGGCATCATTCAAAGAAATTTACAAGTAATTCATAAAATCACACAACAGAGACGTATAAAAATTATGTTAATTCAATAAAAAAAATTATACAACTGAATTATTAATTCAGTTAAGAAAAACCATTTGGGAAGATCGTACAGAAGCATATAAAGTAAAAAAAAAAACAAAAGGTGCCAAGAAGGAGGCCTTGAGAAGCATCGTACACGACTTGTTATGATCATTACGTTATCTATTCTAAAACGCCTGATATCTATTTGAGTCTTGTAGCTGGTTGAATGCCAGAGTGCTAATTGCTGTCTGCAACATGATCGAATACACCCTCAGGCGTTTGAGTGCGTGTTTCAGAGACAACATTGTTCCAATCAATGGTTGCAATATTAATTTAAAGAGCACATTTGAAGTAGATTTGAATTAAAATCTATAAAATTCTGAAAAATCAATATTATTATTATTATTATTATCATCATCATGACATCATCATCATGGTCATCTTTGTTATTACTACCATTAATAATGTATTAATATTAGTAGTATTAGTATTATTAATGTTTAAGAAATTTTAATTCACTACAGATTTTGTTGATATTTATGTAAGCTTTTCCAGGTATTATAAGCATTTCTTTAAGCTTTCTAAAGCATTGTAATGCTATAAAATTCTCTTTATGTCTATAAGTAGGATAAAAAATACTTAAATGATAAGATAAATTAAATATATGAACTCAATCATTTGGTCTGCAATGTATTACATTCCCTTCTCACCAGTCATTAATTAAAATTAAGGAGAATTTTGTATTCGACAACAATTCCAACATCTAAAGAATAATAACAAATGTAACTCCAGCGGAAATCAAACAATTTCTAAATCATAGGTCAGGTTAATAGCATTTTTCAGCTCAGATAAAACCTACACATTAGCCTCAGCTTATAATAATAGATTCCACTACACTTTAATTCCCATTGGTTTAATCAGTATTTTTAAACTACAACACTTGTATTCCATATTCAAAATTATACGTTGACTGAATTAGTATTCATGATCTGTAAGTCTTACATTCAAACACATTAATCACACATTAGCTAATCATACCACGTTTTTCATTTACCATTTAACTGTAACAAAAGTTGTGATCAATGCCGTAGCCAGCTATTGGGACAGTTTGGACAGTTCCACACAATTTTTCTAATGGGTCCACATTTTTAAAAATGGGTCCAAATTATGTAATTTTACGCATAAAATGGGTCCACTTTTTGAAAAATGGATCCAGATTTCTCATTTAGCTTAAAAAGGGTAAAATATAAGAAAATGGGTCCAGATTGTTTATATTTTTGCGTAAAATGGGTCCACATTGTTTGAATTTACGTGTAAAGTGGGTCAACCCTGATATTGCCCCACACTATTTGAAAATCCTGGCATTGGTTGTGATTGATCCATTCTTAGATTTTTATACCATTGATTAACAGTAAAAAAATTTTTTTTTTTCTGAAATATATTCTAGGTTCTTTTTTAAATTTGTCTTAAGATTTATCTCTCTTGGATCCTTTAGTTTTATTATTCAAAAATTTAGTTGCAATAGTCATGTGAGCGAAAGTGACTTTAAATATCTAGAAAAGATAATATAAAACTTATAAAATGACAGAGATATTAAAAATGGTATACTGTAAAAATCAAGTGTTGAATTAAGCCCATATTAAAATGTATATATGCATTAATAAATAAATAAATGTAGTAATAATTTTAAAGAAACAATAATGATATATTTCAGTTGAGAGCAGCTTACCTATTACGACAAACGTAACGGATGCGGAGTGGCAGCAGGTGTCGTGGCAGCGTGACCGCAGTATCATCCGTGTAACTCATAATGGGAATCGTTACACACTGTTAGGGGATTTTCCAATGCATACCTCAGCCCACAGCGCTGTGTCCCAAGTACTCATAGGTGGTCTCGCAGGAGGTATGTTGTGTCCTTCGATTTCTCGGCCAATTTGGTTCAGTAGTTAAGGCCCAATTGAATAAGTTAATAATACAGAAATAAATAGTTTATTAATATTGTTATAATTATTTATTAGTAGTTTTTGTAATACTGTTAATGTAATACCCATCATCATTATTATATTTTATTTCTTATGTATCCTTATTATCATTATTTTGTATAATAAATCTTTTAGTTTATTTCAAACTGTTAATACTCTTGCTATATTTAATATTCTCATTACATTATTAGTATTTATTACCATTTTATTTAGTATATTCATTAGCTAGTATTAGGAATGTTAATATGATTATATTCTACTTTTATTGTCATAATTTACAATATTTGCTATAATTTACAATATTTAAATTTTTTTTTTCAACCCTTATATTTCAGTGTTTTATTATTTTTAACTATTATAATAATAATTTTCAATATAATACATTTTTATATAGTCTATATTGTGGTATTTCTAAATATTTTTTATATTTTTATCATGTTGTTTTGACAGGTGATTTGTCAACAAGCTTCCAGGGTTGCTTACGAGATGTTGAAATAAACCAGCAGCAGATCCTCTACCTGGGAAGTGATGAGCAACCAGGTGTCACAGTGACATCCTCCAATGTTGAGCCTGGCTGCACACCTATAGATTCCTGCCAGCCAGACCCATGTTCCCAGAATGCCATGTGCGTTGACATTTGGAACGCATTCACCTGTGACTGCCTTGATGGATGGGAGGGTGTTGATTGCATTAGCAGTGTCGACGATTGCATTGGTTAGTGGAGCAGTTAGTTTTTTTTTTGTCCATTACTAATATGAGATTGCAAGACAAACATTCACTGCAATATGTGTTTATACAATTCTTCTAGTTTTACCTTTCCTCTGTTTTGTAATGGTTTTTGTTTCCGTAAGAAATTCAAAATTAAGTTATTAGTTTCTATGTGAATGAAAGAAAGTATGTACTTTTCATAAGAAAAATATATGGTATTTAGGTCTGAAAATGCATGTTTTGGAAAATTCATTGAATGATTTAATGATTTATTTATTGGCTGATTAAAACATTGATTGATTGATTGATTGACTGAATATCTGTGTAACACACACATTTGGATACTTTGTACATATTTGAATTTTACCATTTTTAAAAATCTGGGTTAATCCAGATAATATAATAGTTGTGATATATCATAACTGACATGATATTTCAATTTCATTATCAATAATCTTTTTTTTTTTTGTTCACATTAATTTTAGAAAATTTTTGTGAGAATGGAGCAACGTGCATGGATGCTCACATGAATTACACGTGTCTGTGTTCGTCTGGCTTCACTGGATCACTTTGCGAAACTGAAATCAACGGATGCGATGGAAATCCTTGCAACGTCAATAGCTCGGCATCTTGTATTCCAGTGTTTCCTGCCGATTTCACCTGTGATTGTCTGCCAGGATATGATGGCAAGATCTGCGATGTAGATAACACACTTTGTTCACAGGGGCCATGTCAAAACGGTGGAACATGCGAGCAGCCGACCGATAACTCATTCTACGTTTGCACATGTCCGGATTATTATGAGGGAAAGAACTGTACGACCTATAACCCATGTTTTGTGAATGACTGCCGGAATGGTGCAACGTGTATGCCCAACAGTCGCACATACTACTGTTTATGCCCTGATATTTATCATGGGTCATTATGCGAGCATCTTGATGCCTGCTATGACAATCCCTGCCAACATGATGGAACGTGCACGCAAGTGGGCAGTGACTACACGTGTACATGTACTGTTCACTGGCAAGGGAAAAACTGTGATGATGCTATTAATAAGTGTATAAACAACATTTGCCTAAATGGCGGGACATGTTTTCATGACCTCAGTATGCCTGAAGATAATTTTGTTTGCGAATGTGTTACCGGATACTCTGGAAATTTATGTGAAGTTGATATTGAAGAATGTTCTTCAAGTCCATGCCAGAACAATGCCACTTGTATTGACAGTGCCACTGAAGGAGAACCGTTCTTCGCTGGTTATAGATGTCAGTGTGTTCCGGGATATGATGGCATCAACTGCAATACTGACATTGATGAATGCGCAGGCAGTATGTGTGAAAATGGAGGGACGTGCCAAGATGACATTGCTAGTTACCAGTGCATTTGCAAGCAGTACTACAGCGGAATAAACTGTGAAATTGATCTGCGTACTTGTAGTTTGAATCTATGTCAAAATAATGCTGTCTGTCTAAATCAGCAGAATGGTTTCACCTGCATCTGTCCTGTTGGATATGGTGGTGAGTTTTGCCAATCGGAGATCAACACCTGTGCCACTTCACCTTGTGAAAATGGTGGTACTTGCCGCTATGTAGGCCCTTGTGTCTGTGCTACCCTTCCTGAAGCGGCGGTTGCATGTGGTGATGATGAAGTCTGCCAACGAACTGCTTGTAGCACTGATTCCACCTGTGGATTGAGGCAGCAGACTTATGAATGTGTTTGTCCTGATGGCTATGAAGGCATCAACTGTCAGCTGGACATCAATGAGTGTTTGCTTCCGGATCCTGTATGTCTGAACGGTGCCATCTGTACCAACTCTGATGGTGGATTCGCCTGCGATTGCACAGGTACTGGATTCACTGGAATTTTATGCTCTCAAAATATCAACGAATGCCTCTCCCAACCATGTCAGAATGGTGGAGATTGCATTGACAATGTTCCATTGAACGATACACCATTCTTCCGATGTCGCTGCGCATTAGGATACATTGGCATCCTTTGCGAGAATGAAGATAATGAGTGTGTAAGTGATCCTTGTGAACATAACGGAACATGTCGAGACCTTGTAGGCTCGTATCAATGCAACTGTAGTAATACAGGTTTTTCAGGAGTGAATTGTCAGGAGGATGTTGATGAATGTTTTCTACAAATGGACTCTTGTGAGAACTTGTCACAGTGTCGGAATCGTGCTGGCAGTTATACATGTGAATGTAGTGAAGATTTTGAAGGTAAGGCAGGTTTAATTTTGAGAATGAATTAACTGGAGTTCTTATGTCCCAAAATATATTAATTTGCTCAAAGCAAAATCATAGTTAATTATTAAACATACCTTTTGTTGGTGACAGAAAAATTCTGAAGTACTGGTACAAGGCCTACTTCAATAAATTGTCTTTACTATATTCAGTAAAATATGTTTGGACAGAAATTTTGCAGTGATAGTATAATACATTTTTATATTGATATAATGTCAGATTTTCCTATCTTAATAACTATAGATTTTACTTGTTTGTATTTAACATTATTTTCTTTATTAGCATTAGTTGAAAAAGTGAATTTGAATAATTATCACTATTGATTTTATAGTTTTTACCACAAGTGTAAATATTTTTTTGTATTTGTGTTGAAAGTGATGCCATTAAGTAATGACAACTATAATTTATGTGTAGATTTAGTTTATAACCTCCATACCTTCCATTGGCCTATATACATGAATGTATTTTTTCATTGGGGAATTAGTTTTTTTCCTTATATGTTGACATTGTTCACACTCGTAACTAGTATAAAGTATAAAATGCAATTAATGATTTATGATTTATATTTTCATAGTGATTTTATGGAAAGTGTTTCCTCTTGGCAGTTAGCAAATTGATTGCCGATATAATGACCCATTTCAACATCTCTTTCTATATGAAAACCCTCATTGCAATTACATTTATTTGCATTTATGCCCATATATGGAAGTGATATGACATGTTATTATTTTCGGTTCTTAGGATCTTTACAAATTCTTTGCTAGGGGTGATATGACACTTGGAGGGCATATGCTGTCATTTTACTCTAAGCATAAAGTGTAAAAATAATTCTGTTTTATTCTCCCGAGTAAAACAACTATCTGATCTAGAAAATATTGTGAGGTACCTTATTGCTAGTATTCAACATATTTATTTGTGAAAATGTATTGTGATACAATATTATTTAATATATTATGTGGACTCTACGATTCACTCATAAGGGGTTCATTCATTATATTATATGTTATGTATGCATATAAATTAATTGATTGATGAATTTATTTATTATTTATTTATTTATTACTTTTTCTTAATATTACAGGAACCTTGTGCCAGGTAGCCATTACTCGAACCTCCACTGCAGCCATCATTGTTCCTATTTTCATCATCCTTATCCTCATCATCGTAGCTATCCTCTTGGTTTACCGACACATGAAAAACTCACGCAAGATGAAAGGCAAGTACAATCCATCAAAGGCAGAGCAAGAGGCAGGAGGAATATCTTTGGCAGCTTTTGACATGGACAGCGATGAACGACTTATCTGAATGTTTGGTTTTTTTAAGGTGGAATTCTCAAGAATTTGCAAATCATTCCGATACAGACATTCCAGTGCATTACCATGTGTTGGTATGATGTATGAAGATTGGGCTTGAAAAAAAGATAGTGTAACAATAAATATTGTTATTTATGTTAATGTCAAACTCTGTCAGATGTTTGTCAGACTCAAGTTGAACATTGTGCAACTGCCATCAGACATTGTAAGACACATTATGTTTGATCTGAAACAAACATAGACTACAATTTTGTTTGTCTCTTGGGATATCTGGCCGACAAAAATATAATAGCATTATCAGGCATCTGATAAAAGTCGTCTGACAAACAAAAATCTGAATGTGTATTTCAGAATTTAAAAGAAATATTTCAAATATTTTTGATATATACAAACCATTGATCTGGTGATATTTGCTTAGTTTGTTTTTGGTTGTAGGGGGAGAAGGAAGAGTTATCTCCCTTAGATTACTGGATGTGCAATGCGTCTTTGAAGTTTGTATGTTTCCAATTCCAGGATTTTTATAAATACAATTAATTGATTTATACTATATGACTTAATAGAATTTTAACAGAGATTTGTATATAACAATATTTGTAAATAAGATTTTTTTTTTGTATAACTATAGAAAATAATAGTTGTGTAGCCATGAACAAATCAATGCAGAATACATTTGTTATTATTCTGAGATTAAAATAATGCCTATGGTACAGAGGGCTTTCTACTTCATTCTTTGCAAATTGAATATTTTAAAGATGGCTTTATTTGATTTTTCAAAGATGGATTTGTATATTTAATTCAAAATACCTTGATTTTAAACCAAATAATATTCATTTTAGTACGGCAGTTTGATGTATTTGTATTTATGTTAATATTGCCGTCCAAATTGTGATTGTATTATTAATATTTACCGAATGTAAGTATTCTACGGGGCGCTATAGAGTATGATAATCTAAACATTTCTTGATATTTTTCGTGTGTTGGTTCGTGCATGGTAATAGTAATATCTCCTTAGTGCGTTTGACGTCACTCCAGTTGTAAGTACTACACTTTAATTTTATACACATCTTCTTGATGGATGAGACAGCCTTCTACAAAGTGGTTTGGGTTCAAGAGCTAAGCTGTCATCAATTCTCAATAATATAAAAAAAAAATATTTTTAGAATTTTTTTTTACCTAAATCCAGGACAAGCAATAAATTTCACATTCTAAATGTAAACGTTTTAAAATGCTTGTACGGGCTGACCAGATTTAATGGAATTTTGAGGGATAGTGTTGCTGCGGCAACATTCTATATGCCGTATAGATTTTTAAATATTTTTTTAATTATTTACGTTTCACCTCTTGTTCATGTTTATGCTCAAAATACTGTATATGAAATTGGCGCATTATAAATTCTTGAGTATTATTATTATTATTGGTATTATTAATGTTTATAATATTATTATTTTTGCTGTTATTATATTATTTTTAGATTATTATTTGTACTTTTTATAAATTAAAATCATGTCGATGTTCAAATGACGTTCAATACATTACATTCTGGGGGTGGTGTTTAATTGAGAAGACACGTCTAAATGAATAGACAACAGTAAATATTGTATAAGTCAAATATGATAGCATTTTAGCTAATCCTCTTTTTAAAATCACAATTTAATATATTCAATATTGATATGGTAGATTTTTAACTGTCAGTTTATTTTATCCAACTGTTCAGTTGAGATGATAGTAATCTGTTTTAGAGATAACAGTATCATATTTTTGTATATTCACAATTTTTTTATCCTCGTATTTGGGTGGAAGAATATTTTGTTTTGATTGTATGTTAATGTAGCTCACATTAAACAACTTCCATTTTCGTTGGTACTAAAATCGCTTGGTTGATTGATAATAGTAACATTTAAAAATGTGGTTGTTAATCAGTACTTAAGTTTTTTCAATCCACAAACCTCATTATTTTATATCAAATAAAAAATAGATTGTTTAGAAAACATTTCTATTTTCTGTGATAATGTTAGAAATTACCATCCCAAATATATTTTAGATGGAGATGAATTCCATATTAGTAAGTTAAGGGGACAAGCTATAGTTTTTCACAGTATATACTTACCCAAGCCATTGAAATTATGTTGGTCACATTGGAAACCGTAGCTTTTATATAATAATAATAATAATAATAAAATAATATAATATGATCCATTGTAATGTCTTTATTAACATTTTCCATTAATTCTGTAAAATATATATATCGTACAAAAATATTTACATTGTTACAATATAAATCTTTACATAACACAATTTGAAATATCGTTTACATCACCATGCATCACTGGCTACAATATTATACACATGCGCACAGTGATAATGAAGCACATACATTTACGTGTGACAAGTTATAATGAGCATTGATAAATTGAAATACTAATTCCACCCTGTAAACTACTTCAGTTGAAAATCTTATTGGAACCATCAGTCAGATGAAAATCTTATTGGAACCATCAGATTAATCATCATCTTCAAGTTTGAAAGTTATGACGTGAAAATACGAATGAATCGCTTTATAGTTATAGGCAAAAACAATTCTCAGTTGCACCAATAATCATTACACATTAGGGCCTATTTTATTCATTATAGATAGAAATGTTCGGGACTGAGCTGTTGCTCATCATCATACGAAACTTGGGTACTGTATTGTGTAGCGGGTAGCCTTTCCTTGAGTCTGGAATATCTACGAATTGTGTAACGTAGCTGTGTAGCGAGTGAAGTAAAATCTACCTTCTTTTGATCACCTCTACCTTCTTTTGATCACCGACATGATATAAATAAATAAATATTTGATGATTATAAAGATATAGGTAGTATATGTATGGGAATTTGAAAACCATGAACGGTTTGCACGAGGCGTCAGTAGACTATCGGCCGACATTCTCCCGCGTTTCGTATGAGCATTTTCCCGGTCCGTCGCATCGTCCCGTCTCATCTGTCGCAGCTGCTGACAGGACCTGCGTAAGGAACGTTTACACTTTTCAACAGGCGTAATTACAAACATGCGAACTCGCAGTGATGAATGAGATGTATACGTGAGACTGCCTGCCCACTTTAATAACAGCTTATTACTATCGCTGTGCTTTCAGGTCGTAAATGTTGTTAGTTAAGAAAATTTTAATTTGGATTATTGACGAGTATTTAAGTAACTTCCGCTTCATCCATTTCCTCTATTGACTCGTTGACGAAGCTAAGTACCTTCGATTGTTTAGTTGACAGTCGCTTCATCACCTTATCACAAGCAGCAGTTTCTCTTTCTTCCTTGCTCTGAATTGACGTCGTCTCCGGATCAGCGACAGTATTACAGTTCGTATCAAGTGAATACAGGTCCTCACTACTAAAATAACCCAAATCTGGTTCCGGTGACGTCACAGCGGATAACGGCGTGACCATTTCAGAAACATCCTCATCGTGTTTGACAGATGGAATCAGAATACAAATTATCGCGGCAATAAAACAAAATAATTTACTTGATAGAAGGTTGATGACTAAATACCCGATATTATACAAAATCGTATTAGGTTCGTATGCGAAGTGCAAGTAATACATAAACAGAAACGTAGATAGTGTCCATCCGATAAATATTTTATTAAATTGAAGATACGAGATTACCTCGTTATCTATCACGTCACTGGCAGATTCAGCATCACATACATCGTTATAATCGCATTCATCATAGTCTCTGCGTTCTTCGCTTGCCATTTTTAACGTTATGATTACAGCAACGCTTGAACGTTTAATATCGCCTGCCGCTAGTTTCCCGCCTCGGTCAAGTATATTCAACATAGCGTTTAATCTGTCCACTATTTCAATAAAACTGGGGCGACACATTGGATCCATCTAAAAATAAAAATGAAAAGTTAGATTAATACGTCAAGTTTCTCAGTTTTCATCAACGAAATTGTAGGATTTTGAAGTACACTACTTTGTTCATTCCTCTTTAATTTATTGTTTTTTGAACGGCAGACTATCCTAAGATCTTTCATGTAATAGCTGCTTAACGCATAGTCTAATTTGTATCTCTACGCGCTCACTATTCAATTTTGATTAGGTTCAAACCTACAAGTGTGTTTTACGTTACGTTACTCCATGCGTCATTTGGACAGGTGCGCAGACGCACGTACATGTCTCAGTTATATATAAATTCACTTTCAAATAAATGGTGATAGTCAATGTTGTTATTAACATTTAAAATTTTTAACAATCAAACACTAAATATTTCGAAAAGTTCAGTAATAGGCCTAGGCGGAATGTATAGGCATAGGTTATGTATTTACTTACTGAGCAGCACTCCTCGGCAAGTATCAGGAACGGTTCCGGACACCCATAGCACATAGGCCGGAACAAACTCATGTCCAGACCAAACCGCTATAATAAATGAACAATTATTTTAAAAAATATAATATTTTATTAAAAGTGTAAATCAGCGAAAATTGATTTATTTGAATATGCATCTGACTGGATATAGATAATATATTTGATCCCTTTAAATGTGGGATGCACAATTTATAATTAAATTTTAGTAGAACTAGCTATTATTAATACTAATTAATAATATTTTAACGCACCGGTGTCCTTGGGAGTTCATTTGGGTCCGCTTTTATCCGTGCAATGACTTCACATAGTAGGATACCGTAAGAAAAAACATCAACTTTCTTTGTATACTCTTCACCGCGGAGCATTTCTGGGGCCATCCAATAGGGCGACCCCACAACTGACATCCGTCGTGGAATATCTGCATCGACTCCGCCAAGACCAACACGAGCTAAGCCGAAATCAGACACGACTGCTTCCATATTTCCATCGTCAAATACTTTGATCAAACAATTCTGAAAAAAGAATGACGCCACACCTATATATAATAATAATAATAATAATAATAATAATAATAATAATAATAATAATAATAATAATAATAATATCTTAGTAGGCGCACGTATATTAATATTATATACTATGTGAACCCTCAAGATGTATGTAGGGGAGAGAGACTAGTGGCTTAGATCCGTAATGATATCGCACAGACCTCTGTGGTTAGTCAGTGTTACGCAATCCGTGGTCCGTCGAGCATTTTGTGGTCCACCGAAAGTGACGGTCCGTCAAACGCTAAAGGCCGACGAATCTAACGCCGCCGTTCCCTAACCTAACTCACGTTGCCGTAGTCAACACAACGCCAATACGCTTAAAGCCCGTTGTCAAATCCACACAACGAACGACTTCCCCATGTATTCGCATGCGCAGTACGGTTTCACGCTCCACTGCCCGTCGTAGAACGCCGCTTCGTCCAAATCGAAAGCTGCTTAATGTTAGACGACGCGACGCCGTTTGCTGATTGTCGGTGGAAGTCTGAACGGATCTTCATTAAAAATGATCCGTTGCGCACATATCGTGGTGTTTGATTCCTCATAGAATCACGTCGGCCGAGGGCCGTCGGGCTCAGTGAGTGCCCGCCGGGTTAAGTGTCTGTGGGTGGTTCGCGAGAAAATGTAAGTGGTCCGCCAAAAGTTGAGTGTTCAGGTGTCGTATATGACCCATAAAACCACGAAAAACAACATTCTATTTTAATTTGACATTCCTTTTACACTTGCTTAGACGTGATACGCAAATTATTGCAGTGGGGTTTAGTTTATCGGCGTTGGTTTTTGTTAAGAACTTGAAGTTTTACATGGGTCTTGAAATCTGCAGCTCAGTCGGCGGTCTATCGCGCACCTTTTGACGTTTCCGCTTGGCTTAGGCGATGTTCACACGCAACAGATGAAAGAGGGCAAAGCTAAATTTTACGAAAATATTAGTGATGTGAGTAGGCTCAATGTATACATTAAAATTACTCCAAATTACTCCAGCATTTGCTTTGTAAAATGTTTGAGTTAAAATTTCCCCAAGACACATCGTTTAATGTTTTGCCTTTAACCTTCAATGTTTAGGCCTACTTCAAGCGACTCATCGACTATATTGCAGTCATAACTTGCTTTTCATAATGTATTCTGGCATAACCACTATCATCAGCGGCGTAGCGAGTTCGTGACGGGCCACAGTGCAAAATAATTGCCTGGCCCTTATAAAAGGCTCCAGATCGGACCCAGAGACAAAGCCTTGGTGGGGGTCTACTGAAGCGCAACACTTAATGTTTATACATTCAGAAATTGTTTAAAACGGATATGGCTTGTAACGACCATAAATATCTATAAAATATCCGAAAACATATTTGGAACTCTTAATGTTCTTACATTTTGAAATTGATTAAAACGGAATTTATTTTTAGATCTACATGCCTATTGAAATGGACCCCCAATAGCCATAATGTATATGGTATATATGTGTATGTCTATATATTTAATGAAGTATATAGTCCACTTTGTGCACCAGATTCAAAATTGCATTACCAAAAATCATCAGTGCTGTTTGGATGGAACTACTTATCTTTGATTAATTACGTTTTGCATTTCGGAAATCAAAGGACCAAATAATGAAAAGACTATACTTACGGTATCCGCGGGCTTTTGTTTTAATGTTTTATATTCAAAGGAAATATATAAAAAAATGTTTGTGGTATACACTTCTGTAGTCAGATAAGATAAGATTTAGGTCTGATGCTTACTTGCTGTCAATTTTAAACGAATCTAATTAAACTGGGCCTACAGCAATTGCACAAACGGTTGATTATTGTGTATGAGCTTCGTGTTTGCGTGTGTAAGTAGTTGATACTGATGGTGGTCGATGCTGTATTTTTGCTTAGATTTACAGTGGCAAGCATTTAACTACTGTGTTGAATTGTACTATGAAAATGTTTTGTGGAAAAGGGGAATTAATATCATTAACATCATCATCATCCTAATCTTCATGTAGGAGCCATATAAGTTCTTTTTATTTATTTTTTTTTTGTTTGTTTATTTATAATTTCAGATAATTACAGTATATGGTTTAGTGGGTTTTTTTCTGCCAATCAGGCAGGGAGACTGCTAATTTGTTTATAATTAAATTCCAGGTGTGCTGTATCAAAGCACAGAATGCAGTTTACTAACCATTCAATTGTTGTGCAGGCGGAATTTAGAGTGACGTTATTTTACTGTCTAAATTGTGTGATAGTATAGGCATAATCTTTGGTGAGTTATTCATTTACTATACCTTTAATTATATTGTGATAGGCTTTGGAATATGTGTGTAAATGTAATACAAGCCTTTAACAGTAAGCAGCCTAGTCTAATAGATTGTTGTGTGTATGTAGATGAACAGTAAGCGAATTTCTGCTACAAGTAATACCAATACAGTAGATGGAAGGCTTACAAATTGTTTGTTTAATGGTAGGCTTATGAAATATTTTGATGCATTTATAATTTGTTTAGAATATTGAATCTGGCCAACAATATTTCTGTTACCATGTAAACTCCATTCATATTGCAGTAAATTTGTTGATTGGTTCAGTTAGATCCGTTGTTGTCACCATCAGCATCATCATCCTCACCATCATCTCCATCCCCCTCATCACCTTCTTCCTAATCCTCCTCCTCCTCCTAATCATCGTCATCATCAGAATCATCACCCTTATAAACAATTTTATCAACGTCATCATCACTCTGTTACCATAATCACACCATCGCCGTCGTCATCAACATTATAATTACTCTGTTATCATCATCATCGTCATCGTCTTGATAATAATCCTCATCAGTACTAATATTAATTATAAGACATGATGATTACCCTAGAATTGAGATCGCGGTGCAGGACATTCTGTGAGTGCAAGTACGTCATACCTTCAGCAATATCGACGGCGAATTTTATGCGCTGTTTCCATGAAATATCTATACTGCAATTAGCTAATACCTCCTCCAGCGTTCCACCAGAAATATACTGAAAATATAAAATAACATAATAGAAACGATAAATTTATCTTCGACGTTCATGATTGCATCATTTCATATCAGTAGACATGAACAATAAATTATGAAAATTTTGTTTTTATCGATATTATTCAATTCAGTAATAACAATAGATTTAACCAATGTCATTGGTTAGGCCTATATGGCAGGCATCATTATATCGATTGTTATAATAATGTTTCGTAATATTTGCAAGGCACAAACAGTTTGTCATTTAACACACTATTAATCCGCTCACGTCAAAGAAATTTTTGTTTTATATCATTGGGCATTTACATTTCGATACGGGCTTTTCGACAATTTTCAGGCAGTAATGCTCTTCCGGATCATCCTTAGCAATCAATGCCCTCAAAACATACACACACACACACGCATATATATATATATAGCCATAGGTAATAAACGCCAAAAGCTAATGCCTTCAATTCGTAATATAATTTGCATGTTCTTAGAGTCAAAGACTATGCCTATCATTTATGTATTTTGTGAGACAAATCATGACATAATACTAATAATTCTAAACCGTCTTGCGGTAATGCTATAAAGATTTATAAATCAAACGTTAATGAAGAGGAATCTGCCAGTGTGGAAAAAACAGGAACCCCAACCGGGGTTCGAACCCAGGACCTTCTGCTGTCTATGCAGAAAGTATATATTATATATATAAATGTATATATATATATATATATATATAATATATTTGTATATACACTTGGACATAGGTATATACATACATTACATATATTTATATGTATACCTATATATATATTTAATGAACAGTAATCTCAATATGTGCACTTTCGAATATAGCCAGCATCATTACCGGCATTGGACTAATATTGCCGTAAATATTAACGCTCTACTAATATCTGTCGATTGATTGATAGTCCTATATTGACAGTAGGCTTACAGTATTTCCATAGATATCACTAATAGACCAACAACATGTACGTGTTTTCATAATGCAAACAAACAAGAAAGTCTACGTTCGACAATAATGGGCCCGATGAGGGCCTACGGTTAATTTACCTCAAGAAGTGGATGTATTCTTCCTTCTTTCACGCATGCACCGAGATACCTAATGAGTAACAAGAAGACCATTGTATAGTAAACCGCATACTATATAAATATTATTGAAATTTAAGACGAGATTGAAACATATAAGTAGGCCTATGTGAGCTTTCGGGGTGCTAGTCTGGGACTTTCCCACACACTTGTTTGCGTCCTCAGTGAAATGCACTTATCGCGTCTCTCCTTTCACATGGGTATGGGAATCTTCATGCTCCAGGGCTGGATTCAGACTGGTCTGTCAGCCCGGGCCTTCATAATATTTGACGTTAAATTATAGCCAAATTAGAAAATTATATTCAAATTAAAGTTTAATTTCTTGCATCCTGGAATAACCAAACAATTTCATACTTGGCTAATCTCCATCCACGGTTGGACTGAGGTGGCCTCCGTCCAAATGCCTCCTTAGACCTCTATTAATTCGGATTCCTGAATCCGCCGCTGCGCTCGAATGATGCTGATTACTAGTCAGGACATTACTGAATAATATAGGAATATATAACAAAAAGCGTTTACCAGGAGCCTGTGGCGCTTTGCATTATTATTACCCAGTCATTTGAACGTACCATGCACATGGAACACATTATACCCAAATCATGAGATGTATTCCAGGTTGCAGTTGTTAATACTCCTTGTATTAACATTAGCACAGAGTCTGTTCTATTAGCAGTACGTGTACTTCCCTGGGGATGTGTTCTAAAGTAGTTTGATCCAATGGTTTGGATAATAATGTGAAGCATGGCGCTTGGTAGCAGTGGCCTGAGGAGGCCTGCAGCTCATGGATAAGGCTTCTTCAGGCCCACTACCACCAGTGGTATTACTGGTCGAATTACCCCTCCCCTCCCCCTTTCGCCGTTTTGACGTTTTAATGGCTTATTTTTGTGGTATTTCTTCACACAGTCTACTCATTAAGGAGCCCTCGGCCCATTTGGGGCTCTTGGTCTCTAGCATAATAGCGTATATGCCGATTAATATCCCAGGGGTCCACACGGGACTGGGGCCCTGGATTTTGCCAATGAAAAGTCTGATAGACATGGTACGCCATAGGCCTATGACTGATTGATGCCTATATTAACCTCATCATCGTCGTCATCATGATCATCACTATCATTATTATCATTATCATTAACAATAACATTATCATCATCATTATCTTGCTATAATCGTCTTCATCATCACCACCACCACAACCCTCATGACGGCCACCACCAACATCATCAATCAATATTATCAATAGTAGTATTATTATTATTATCATAATTAATATTATTGAGTATTAAACTAACGCCAATATAGTGATGCAAGCCATCGTGATTCATATAAATTCCCGTACGGTAAGCCTATTATTATTTTTAACCAGTGAAATACGGTGGCTTTATTTCGACTTTATGATTTTGACGGCCATAACAGAGAGCGAATCACAATCACTAAGCCGCCTTGTTATCTGGAGAGAATATAATTATAAAAGAAATTAATAAACGTTTACCATGTTTTATATTGTTTTTATTATAAGACCGATTATCATCATTATCATAACAGTAAATTCCCATACCATGATCATTATTATTATTATCAATATCTTTATCATTGACATTGATATCACCACTTGTTTTTGTTATCAGCATCATAATTACATATCATTATTTTTTAATCATCATTATTGCTACTATTTTCTAATATTATTTGTATTCTTATTGTTATTAATTCATATAATATTATTACTACTGGACTTCCTGGACAAACACTCTCTTCACTAAGACAATCCACGTAGCCGGGATTGCCATGGGGTGAGGGTGTGCAAGATGGGCCAACTGGGGTCAGGTGGGAATATCCGAATGGATCGCAGCTTCGATTTTTCATTACTATAATGCCAAAATGCTTGCCTAACGATAAATTGCTGGTTAAAATCCCACCACCCCACAAAAAATACAATTCCCTTTGATAAAACTCCATCACAGACTGATATACTCACGGTAGAGAAACAGAATAACAAGAACAGGAAGAAAATCAATAAACCTTGATTAATTACATTTACTATATCCGCACAACGAGTGTTAATAAAAATATAAATAATTCTAAACAAACGACATATCAATTCAAGTAAAATTGATCTCAATAATTGTCTTTATGAGTATGAATGAAACTTTATAATTGGAAACCAGTTCACCGTAACTGGATGTAATTGATGATGAAGATGTATAAATAATACACGACAACACGGCTATGCCTGTCTTATTCTGTTTATATGAAAGCTAATAATTATGATTACTTATAATAATAAGATGATGACATGGACATAACAGTGATTCAAAATTCATATTCAAATTAAATACTACCGTACCATATTATGTAATTATTAGTATTATTTCACGCTCATGGAATAGCATTTTATTTTCATTAGCAACAATCAAAATATTACAGTATACTTTTTAAAGACAACATTAACGAAATTATAAGTAAATGCGACATGTTATTCTTTCATGTAAATACAACAATAATATCGGTAATTGATTATTGTGACGATAGGCATGAAAGTAATGGGAAACATCTCTGATTACACTGTTACTGTATAATAATGCTATAAAACAGTTAAATTCCTTTTTTGCTGAACTTCTGTCTCTCATGAATGACTGTCGAGTTGCACGGTATATTACAAACTCGTGTGAATTGCCCAAACTAAAGAGCATAATCATGTCACATCACATCCATATATGGACATGATGATAACAATTTTTTTTTCTGTTCTGGCAAAGCCACATTTATTCACAACATTTTTTAAAACCTTAAACATTCACATATATACCAATGTACTTCCTTTAAAACAAATCTTGTAATTTCTTAACAATTTAATTTCAGGCAGTGTCGTATTTACGTCTGTTCTTATTTCCATTTCATGACGTATAACAGCATATAGCATATTTTATGTGTGACAATTATGATGTCCATATAGGCCTAATATGGGCAAATCATAGGTAATCGTGTGGATAGAGGTTAAAGCTTTGATATTCAGACAGATAAATTTAGACGTCGACACAAACGCTTGGTTCCCGGCTTGGTTCACACGAGAGCAATTATATGCGTCGGCATCATGAATTTGTTAATTAGTGTCTTCGTTGCGTTTGTGTTACAACGCGTCAAATTGCGAACTAGGCTTTCGTCTATGATTTAGACCAAATATATTGGTTGTTTCCATCTCTTTAATAATGATTTGATTTTGTAATGTGGCATGTTTAACTTGTGTGTGATACTGTCTGTAGAGTTGATTTATACTTTAAAAAAAAAATCCAATGACGGAATCAAGTGACGGGACACATTATCTACCGCACTCTCGCAATTGGGAAATACTTTCTGGGTAACCCATCTCCATCTGTTTTATTTTTAATCATTGATGCACTGGTATTTAAACGTGATATAAATATTTATTAAGGAAAACAAACGCAGCTGATGGCGACTGTGCTTAGCATGATCAATAAGACGGGTTCAAGGTCCACTGTGTTATCCATGTGTTCAATGTATTAATCAATATTAATATTTTCTGAGCACCATTTTTAGAAGCCAGGACTACTATGGTAACCATTAATAAACTTTGTAATTACAATCTTCAATATTTAGGCCTATGTCCTAATCAATAATAGCCGTTTGAATATTTTAATTAATTAATTAATATTATATTTCATTCGTATATTCATTCGTATATCACACAGCAGCTCGCCGATCACAGGATAATAAACAATTCTTTATAAGCCGAGGCCAGGCTCTTTGTGAGGCTTAGGGATTGGAGTATTTTTAGTCTTAAAAACCGTAATCATTTGAGTTTTTGGTTAAGAAAAACTCATGCAGGAGGAAAAGATGGAAGAGGTTGAAGATTGAAGCTTCATTGCTAGCGAAACAATATGAAGCATGGGGAATTAGCATTACACTTTCTTAATGGAAATATGTTATTATAGCCCCATGTAACTAATAAGCTAAGAGCCAATACCGTATGACACGAAATTATTCGCTCTAATTACAGCTAATTACTCTGAAAGTCTTGTATAGAGTACCATAAATATGATCTAAAAAGTGCGCTTCACCTGCTTTTAATTGGTCAAAGCAATAACGATTCTAACCTTATAAACATCTGCGAAAAAGCCGCTACCGATTTTCTCCGCTTGAAAGTCATTCCAAAACGACAGGTCGGTAACTGCCGCCCGTAGGGCGTAGCAGGAGCTACCAGGCAACGGCCATGTGTCTCGTCCAGGGGATGGCGGATGCACTGGCAGGGTATCAGTAATCACTGACAAATGACTTGGTCTCATGTCTACGATGGGATAGCAGCAAATACGCCTATGCCAATGAAGACAACGGTGATGAATTGCAGCACAAAACGTCGCAAGGGTACCCACTGTAGCGTGCTAATCTTGAAACACGGACCGATGGATTCCTTTTTCCCTGAAGAAAAGAATATTTTACGAGTCATACAAAATTAACAATGCAATAATAACTCAATAAGACATGCTGGGAAATTAGTTTATCCTAAACTAATTTGTAGATTTCATTGAATAATTCAACACAATCACATCCTTTTTAGAGGCACTACATAAATCCTTTTTTTTATTAACGAACGATAATGAAGGATACGACAACATTTTATTTTTGTATCCCAATACATAAAAGAAAACCTAGTGTAACCTTTTCAAAACACAATAACATTAAGGAAACCATGGGAGACAACCATTGGACAATGGGCACCTGAAAGTGAAATAAATAACTGTTAAGTAGGCTTAGCGCGGTTGCTGCATTTTTACAAAAACTAATGCATGTAAGAATAACAAGTAGACAGGCCTATGGGCATGTAATATCCTGGGAATTTATTTACCTATCCATTTAGGCACAGGCCATCGATTTCCAATAGCAAACTTAATTACTTTTCTATATTTATAGCAATAATCCGTTTCTCAAGACAAGCATATACGATGCTCTACATAACCTAAATCTCGTTAAGTGGTTTAGGGAGTGGAATAGTTTTTAGTCGTGAGAATAGAGCCCTGCACTTAACATAACTTGAACCAGGGCCCTGGGATTGGAAGACAAACTTCCTAGCTACACCAAACTACAACTCCAGTCCTTATTTGGAATCACAAAATTATCGAAGAAACCATTGTTGTGAAATTTCTTGGTGTTAACCTTGACTGTCATCTTAATTTTAATTGCCATATTGACAATATTGCCAAAAAGATATTTAAAAAAAAAAGACTGGTCTTATTTAAAAACTGAAATATTTTCTACCTACTAATATGATAATTGCTATTTATAAACCATCGCTTCTTCCTTTGCTTAAATTATCCCCTTCTTGGGAATGGGAATCTGCAAATATTACCGTACCCATCTCCAGAGGCTATAGATTTAAGCTACAAAATAAAGCACTAAGAGCTGCATACAAAACATACTATTTTCACCCCTCACTTCATTTTTTTATTTTTTAAAAAGACTTAACATTTTGTTTATCTCTTATTTGATAAATATATTGCAATGTTTATGCATAATTATAAAAATGGAAATGCACCAATTGTTTTTGAACGGGTTCTTCCAAACTACAGAATCTGTGCATAATCGCAATACTCGAAACAAAAAGTTTGTATATTCCGAGGAAGAGAATACATAACCCAACAGAGTATTTCATTCACAGG
>NW_022684833.1:762552-770351 GCF_011630105.1 Anneissia japonica
TATTTGTTTCTAGCCGTACCTATTGTGTAATAGAGTGTATCTGGTGGTATTTGAATCTGTTCAACCATGAAGCCTCCGTGGTCTAGTGGTTATGACACTCGCCTTGACAGCGAGAGGTCGCAGGTTCGAGTCCCGCCAGAAGCATTTTATTACACAATTTCTTTATTCATTTATTTACAGCACTACATTCGTTGAGAGCTATGCTACACGGTGTATTTATTAAGTCCTTTATTCGAACACTGTATTTACCTTTCTTTGATTATTTATATATGATTTAACAGTGTTAACGGCTACCTTGATTTATGTTATATGCATATATATATGTATGTATATAGGCCTATAGGCCTATATATATTGTGTGTAGTTCCACGTATGTTTTGATAATGTAAAATAAGTACGATTGCACAAAGTAGAAACGTAAACGTTGGCATTATAGACATAAATGTATTTTAGTACGAATATTTCGAGCACTTCTGTGGAATAAGTGTTATCGCTGAATGAGAGCACATCTACATAGAAGAAGATATCTACATTCGTCCTCCATTGTTTGTTGAAATGAAACATCCTGAGTGTTGAAACATCCTGAGTGTTGAAACAACTTGTAGGCCTACGCACACGCTGACCATTGAATATCGAGGCTGAACCAATGAAATCAACGACAATAATAGCCAAAGTAAATAAAATAATAGCCAAATATGTGCTGCCAAATACAGTGGCTACGGCAGCTGGCGAGAGAGAGTCATATAGGCCTTGTTTTTATTTCAAACGCACACGATGTATGCATAATTATGATAACCTTATAAACAATAGACATACTTGTTATTTTTGAAACGTTAAATTAGTCACAATACACACCTCCGAGTGTATATCCGAAAGGTGATAGGCCTACATTGATTGAACGCAGTTCGATATGCCGTCCATGCGTTACCCACCGACAGGTGATATTCAATACTCCCTTCAATGAACCCTTATAGCAATATGTAAGTCTTACCTTGGAATAAGCAAGCTATCAGCTCTAAAGTAGCTTTTCTATCTGCGGTTGTTCCATCACTGTTACACTTTAATATTTCAAAGTACAAGGTGCTATTAGCACAAGCAATTACCACTTGCCCTGTTCAACATTTCCAGGTATCATATTGTAATCTGTAAGTGAGGCGGCAGTATAAGTATAAGATATCTTGGTTATAGGTCACTGCACTGATGACGAATCGACTTAAGGAATGAATTCTGTTAAACGGATTAATCCATAATGATCTGTTATTAATAATATGTTAATATGTTATTAATAATCCCAATATAATAATAGACTTTAAAGATTGTGACGTTATTTATACAAACAGTAACAACGAAAGTGAAGGAAACGATCTCTAAAGAAATGGATAGCGCAATGAGAGTTGACGACACTATAGACGGTTTTATATTATGTTGTTGCTTAGCAACCAGGTGACGCTGAATGGTCCCCAAAAGACATGCATCGTATAAGACATTTAATGTGTTCTGTAATTCACACTTGATTTGTTTTCTGAGAAGCCATCAATGATTTCTGAGTCGCTCGCTGTCGCTTGATTTACGTTACCGTACATTTTTATAACATCACAGTTGCCGGGGACAGCCAATACATTTTTGGTCCTAACAGATAATATACGAGGTTGTTTACAAGACACTTAAAACGTCATGGGATTACTTCTGCAATCACACTGGGCGGACCTATTCAATTATCATGATGACAATTAAATCAAATTAATTTATTTAATAACCCACATGTAACCACACAACTGAAATATCAGGGGAGATACCATTATTACATGTTCCTATTCGAGCACTCTTTTTATTATTATTATTATTATTATTATTATTATTATTATTATTATATATGCTTATATAAGAAGAAGGGATATATATTTATCTGTTATATTATATAATATTCATAATTTCCCTAATTTTTTATCTATAATTAATCTCAATATATATTGATAATATTTAGATAGGCCTGCATGATGTTTTCTATGATATTTTATTGTATGGTATTTTTTAAAATTATATTTTATTTTATTTTTGCGTGTTTCAAGTGATTAGAAATTGGTGGGTAGTTTATCCTCATTCAAGATTGTTGAAAAATCATTCGCTTTTTCAAAATCACTTAAAAATCATTCATTACGATTGGCTCATTATCAATAGTGTCAATCAAATTAATTACAAACATAATAACTGACATATCAGGACGCGTTATTGAACAACCATGGACCTATTAATAATAGGTCCATGGAACAACCATGAATGTATACACATAACATAGGCATATGTCTATTTACAGTTGCTCAGTAAACAATATAAACAGACGTTAGTGTTTCGGATATAGTCATATAATATTGAACATTTACACGGAGAGGCATACAACACAATAACAGTTTTCCTAGAACCCGACTTTGTTATGGTAATATGATTATAATTATGCGCCGTAAGCGAATATCCGTCTTTATTGTTTGACAACACATTTACATACTGTAAATCAAACATTAAATAATGATAATAACAGATAAATCATGTCATATGAATTCCGTATGTTGGTTTGTTGATCTTTATATATAGGGCATAAGGCATATGGAGGGGTGGGGTTGCTTGTACAGTAGGCCTACATTGCTCACAGCAAAGTCATTTTTACCATCATCAGAATTAGCATCATCATCATCATCATCGGCATCATCAGTACCAGTATGAACATCATAACCATCATCATCATCATCATCATCATCATCATCATCATCATCATCATCATCATCATCATCATCATCATCATCATCATAATCATCATCATCATCATCATCATCATAATGATCATCATCATCATCATCATCATTATCATCATAATATTGACAATTTACACGGATATTCAAATTAATAAGAGTTTCATAGAACCCGAATTTGCTATGATGATTATAATTAGGCCTAGTAGTCTAGTGATGATGACGCCAGGCTAGTTATCTGTAGGTCGGGGGTTCGATTCCCTCCACCCGAATCACTTGTGATATTTTTTTTTCTCAAGTATTTGGGGACGTATTGAGTAATTGGTATAATAACACGTCAGGTAAGGCAAAACATCACTCCTAATAGTGATAATAATAACTAATACTATTTATTTACAGTATTTATAATAACCGTGATAAATAAATTACAATAATATATTTAGGCCTACTAAAAAATAGTATTATTATTTATAATAATAAGAATATATTATTAATAGACCGTACTTCGCAGTTAATTCTTAGTTCAATTAAACTTGCCATGCCTGTTATGATAAAGTACCTCTTTAAGAGCTACTTTCGATGTTGTGGCACCATTTATACTGAGAGCTAATTGTTATGTCCGGTTGATGTATAGGCTATTTGTCCATCTGATGTACGTTTATAGACACAGTACTTACATCACTAAATCAATTTTGCATTCGATCAAAAAATTGTGTGTAAAACTACAAAGGAAACTCAACAAGGTGTATAATATTCAAAATCGCACTATTGTTATCATAATTATGATCATAATGATTGGATGATGTTGATAATAGTAAGAATGACGATGTTGATGGTGTTAATGATTACTTAATAGGCCTATGCTGATTATTGGCTCTGTGTTAATTGTCAAGTGTTGTTATATAGAAGCAAACTTAAAACGCTGCCTTTATGAGCAGCGTTTGTTCAATAGTCAAAAACAGGATCCGACAGCAATAGTCATAAAAATATTGAAAATAAAGTCTTATTGATCTCTGTCATAAACAGAAACCCAGTGGCCCAGTTTGTTTGAACTCGAATCTTCTGCTTTATACGCAGAATAATCCATGGCTTGAGAATCTGAATTCGATTACAAGCAACTAATTTCACTCCCTTTGTATGCTTCCAGGGAGATGCAAAGCGATAACAGAGCTCCGATCATGGTACATATCGAACTATGTTTCCAATTTTAAAGTTATTCCTTTCACAAAAAGACTTTGCACTACATTTGCGAAAAGTCCAGGTGATAATGTACGATCTCCTGACCATCCACTTCATCCATTTCTTTTCCTGTCCCGTACAATGACCCTTCGTCACAAATATGATTCATCTTATTTTCCATTCCGTGGACACAAAATTCGATTCCTTCATTTAATATCCTATTTCACTCAATTTCGCTTGCGTTTTCTTTCCATCGCTCTTCTTAATAATAATAATAATAACAATAATAATAATATTAACAATAATAAAAATAATAGTAATAATAATAACAACAACAAAAACAGCACCAGCACCAGCAGCAGCACCAACAGCAGCAACAGCAGCAGCAACAGCAGCAACATGCAACAACTCCAACAGCAACAACATCTGCAGCACCAGCAGCAAAAGCAACAACACCAACAGCAACAACAACAGCACCAGCAGCAGCAACAGCAACAACAACACCAACAGCAACAACAACAGCACCAGCACCAGCAGCAACACCAACAACACCAACAACACCAACAGCAACAACACCAACAGCAACAGCACCAGCAGCAACAGCAACAACACCAAAATCAACAACAACAGCACCAGCAGCAGCACCAGCAGCAGCAACAACAACAACAGCAGCACCAGCACCAGCAGCAGCAACAACAACAACAGCACCAGCACCAGCAGCAACACCAACAACACCAACAGCAACCACAACAGCAACAGCAGCACCAGCAGCAACAGCAACAACACCAACAGCAACAACAACAGCACCAACAGCAACAGCAGCATTACCTCCGCCCGATCAAATCCCTTTCTATAAAATCAATCAAATGTGTTCCTAATTTACTTCAAGCAACACCAACCCAACTTCACTGTCGGCCTACTTTTCACTACACGTTTTTGAACACAAAACCCAAGCAACATATTGTAGGCCTATTTAAACATTTTATTTGTTAACTACTGACACTGTAAAAATGCCCTTAAATTCACACCTGAATTTGGATTGTAACAAAATTTAATAATGCCTTCCTTGTAACTTTGTTAAACTGTCACGAAAGTTTCATTCAGATCAGTTAATTAGGTTTTGAAATATCTGGTCTGGGACGTTTTCCTTTTAATGGTCCTCATATCCACACCCTACGTCCATATTAAACTGTAATCACCACATCCTTGCTTCATACCTAATACTCCCTGTAACTTTCATTTAGATCTGTGCAGCCGTTTTTTGAGATACTGTGAACACAACACACGCATACGAAAACACCAAAAGTTGACACATACACACACAAACTCACGACTGAAAACATGTATCTCCAGCGAAGATAGAAAAAATCTCCTGACGGAGATGATAATAATAATTATGCTAGGTTTTTAAATAAATAAATAAATACATTTAAATAGATACACACACATACACACACACACACACCTGTCTCTTATACACATCTAGATGTGTATAAGAGACAGAGCCACAACAAGACGCTGCTGAAAAAGGAAACACCGTATATATGTACCGTATAACTTTCGGTCAAGATTATTTCTTCCTCAGTGGAGAGGAATTTATTTATTTATTTAGGATTATGCACCATTATGATAATTTCATCAGCAGTTATCACCTCTACGTTGTAGCAATAATCGTTTTGGCGAACGTTAATAGCTGTATTAATAGTGATGAATAATGAAATCTGCTCAACGTTACATGTTACGCTCGTTATTCTAAACGGTCTTTTAAAAGTACCGGTAATGCTCTTTACAGACTGTTCCTTTATAATTTACATAAATAGCAAATGACATACATGATTTCAAACCTAAGGATGTTAATCATACACTGCCCGTGATGAGCTGATAACAGTGATAATGGCGATAATTATAATAGCGATGAGGATGATGATAATAATGATAGAAAATATGATGACAATTCTATATGATTATGATGATGATGATAATAATAATAATAATAATAATAATAAGTAATAATGTTAATGAGAATGATAGTAATTATAATATTGCTTGCAGTAAGCCTAATAATTACCGTACTATATTGATAATGGTATTATTATTAATAATAATAATAATAATATATATATTATTAAGTAATATGATATAGATGATGATGATGATGATAATAATAATAACATAATAATAATAATAATAATAGTGTGATAATGTTGATAGTGATATTAATAATATAGTAATAATCATATCATCATCTTCATCATCATCAGGACGTTCTTCATTGCCTAAAGGTAAAGCTGCATTCACACTTGGACCGCGTTTCAGGTTTCAGAAGTGCTGAACGCCGAGTCCGTATTCTCTTACACACTGATTCGATTTTCTGATCGCTACGGCACTCGTTAGGCTTTCCGCTCCAAAAATTTGGATTCGGTGTGAATGTTCACCCTAATATTTGCCTTTTTAGTAAAAGTCTATTGATAAGAATCTGACAAAAACGCATAGGCCTACCCAAAAATCTGCGCATTGAAATTATATCTTTGAACATAAAATGTTCATACTGCTGAGGACAATTAAAAATGTGAATTTGAAGTAGGCCTATGCTTGTCATTAAGATAAATAGCCGTTTTGACAGGCTTCTAATTTTATGTAATATTATGAGCTCAACTTCAATGTTATACAGTACTAATCTAAACTGAGACGAGAGTCAGTTTACCAATTGTACAGAGGCCTACTCGCCGGACAGGGTCGGGGCGTTTAATGTAATTCGTCATAGTCGGTCGCATTGACAGGTTTAACGCATTATAGGCTTAACATATAGTTGTTCATTCTGAATAATAATAGTTATTTTCGATAATGCTGCTTTAAATAATATTAAACAAATATTAATAAACATTTGCAATTTATAAGAAATAATTGAAAGAAAATAGGCCTAGTTGGTCTTTAGGTATAAAATAGGCTCATTGCTTCCAAAAGTTTCTAACTGGCACTATAAATAAATAGTAATTTACAATAATAATGTAATGTTTAGGCCTATAATGTAAAAAAAGGAAAGAAGTATGCCTATGTATTAATCATGTTTAACCAGGACGGAAGGAAGGCTTTGACCTCTCCTCAATGCCATAGGCCTTTTTAGTAATCATTATTCATTCCGGTATTATGTATGTTAATCCAATTGAATACTGGAAGACTGGGAACTGTAAGAAGAGGATAGTAGGCTTATTAGTCCTGTTAACTGTAAAACTATGTTCGTTGTACCATGGAGGAATTAGTTTGGTTATACTACAGCACTCAGCACTATGTGTACATGAATTGAACTTCAGATTACAATAGTGTGTGGTTTAAAAGAAATACAATACGTAGAATGTTGAGTGGTAAATATAAACAAAATATGAATAGCAAGCGCTTTGAAAGTAATTGTGGCTTCAGACGAGGAGACTGTGACGTAGGTATAGGCAGTGCAAAGCACTGGGTGCCGGGACTATTGGGGGCCCGTTCATGAGCCTATACAGTAGGTCTAAAAATATAACTTTAACAATTCCTAGAGGCCATAATTAGGGACCTTTCGATTGCACAACGAGGGTGGGACGTAGAACGTAATGACGTCACTAAAAGTCATCTATGCATGCGAGAACGTTAAGTTCTCCCCTCGTCGCGTGGATTCTAGGACGCAATTTTGCCAAACCTCTACGTAGGCAGAGAACGCAGGACGCCCGGTAGGACGGTCACGCATGAATGATTCCGTTCTAGCGTCGAGTGTCGTCGCACAAATCGAAAGCTCCCTACTATTGATTATATTCAAAAATACAAAAAAGTAGGATGACTTTTTAACTAGTATACAAAAAAAAAAAAAAAAAAAAAAAAAAAAAAAAAAAAAAAACAACTTGG
>NW_022684833.1:771107-774154 GCF_011630105.1 Anneissia japonica
ATATAAGCCGGTACGATATGTACACCATAGTTAAAATTTATAAACATTAAAAATCACTGTTAAAAAAGGAGAAAAAGGTTCACACAAAAAGAAAAGGTTCAAAAGGGTTGTTGAGAAGCATACTTTTATCGACGCTTAGTGGTAGTTGCTAGGTAACGAGGCGATGATACGTGGTAGGCTTACCATTTAATTGACATATTGATGTATAGTAGAGGCTAATATTGCGCAACATGCCCTACCGCTAGCTTCGTTTAGTTTATATTTTCCCCTATAGAGCCCCTATTGCATTATCACCACGCACGTAAACAAACGGAAGACATCAACTAGAAACGTCGGGTCAGACGCTGCAGAACGAGTTTAAAGAAAGTTAAGAGTCACCTTTCATATAAACATAGCAGGCCTATAGTAGCCTATTCTATGGGACTGTCACTCAATTCGTTAAATCATCAGCCTATTATTAATAGGTCCATGGTTCAATCAGTCAAGGAGGAGGTTATAGCTCCATTGTTAAGTAGTATCACAAAGAAGATTATAAGTAGGTTAATGGGTTAAACCATCGTTAAATACATATGGCCTAGATCATAAAAGCCATGAAATAACTTTAAATTAAAATGAATGCTTATTTTCAAAATATCAACAACTTCTAACGAGATACAACGAAACAATACAAATGTAACATGTATTTTTATGCGTCTAATATTTGTAAATGGATTACGTGCGTACAATCACATTGGCGGCTAAAGTATAGGTTGCTACTTGTGAAAAGGCCCCGCATTAGGCGATACAGATTAACCTACCAAGGTTAATACCGGGTTCGAAAACCGTACTCAAAAAACCGTTCGTTGTTGGATGTCATGACGATATATTTATTTAAAACATATTTAAACTGGATGACAATGTCAACCGAGCACCATGAAAGAGACCGGGTTTTTTTCAAAAGGTCCAATATATGACTATACCAAATATGACACGAATGTTTACCAAACTTTAAGGAAAAAAGTTTTAAAAAGACGAATTTATAAGATAACAAATTTAAGATAAAAAAAGTGATTAGGACGCAATATATGATATATGTGTTTGTTATAATTATTTCAGCGACATATTGGTCAGAAACAGAGACAATGTTAATGTATTTCGGAAGGATAGGGCCTAAACACAAACTTATTTTTTACGATATGTCGTCGAACTAAGAACTTCATTAACTCTGACTTACGCTGATAAAGTTATTCATATAAGGACGAAATATTCCTTAACATAGGCCTATATTATGTTTACAATCACTGATTTCAGCGTGTTTTTTACTGCAAGTGAATATTCATTTGGAAAATTACCATCAAACCGGATAGCGCAGTGAATGTTTTAATGAAACGTAACAGATACAGTAGAACCCCTATTAAGGGGACACCTTCGGGACCAAAAAAAGTGTTCCCTTTTAGGGTGTCCCCTGAATAGGGGTACACCTATTCAGGGGACACTAACTAAAAACTCGAAATTGTACCCTTAATAGGGGTTTTTGGCATGTTTTCATACGAACAATAACGTACATTCTGTATAATTTTATTCTTATTGACATAAGAATCAGCTAAGTAGAATTAGATCTAATTTATGCAAATACAATTCATTTACAATAATATGAAATCAGCACAAATTTAATTAAAACAATACCGGTAGTTTTATATGTGGAAGTAGTTAGGTGCAACGGGAACGGTAGTATGGTATCCCAAGCTTGAGGTCGGGGTTTCAGCCCCTTGCTGTAGTCTACTGCACATTTTGCTTGTGTCCTTGAGCAAGGCACTTTATGTGCATTGCTTCTCCTATATCACCTGTATTGTCGGGGTCTTAAGTAGACCATACAGGCCTGTATGGTACATGTTATGCCCTCCCAATTTAATCAAACCATATACTATAATATATAGGCCTATATAGAAATATGTAGATGCATCACACACACACATTAGGCCTATATTATTTACAAATATTTATATAAGACTATAAAAACGTAAAAGGTTGAAGGAATTGCTGTGTTTAATAGGCGTAAAGGTGGATCATCACTTTGCTACTTACAGTAAGCACCTAAAAAAATGTGCCATATTATACCATTATACCGTACAGTACGATCATGTGCCATATTATACCATTTATACCACGCATAAGCCTATATAATATATATATATATATATACAATTAATATATATATACATATACATATACATATATATACATACATATATACACACTCACATATATATTGTTTGTGTTTGTGTGTATTAGGTATATCAACTACAATGAAATTCTAATGCGTATTATAATAATATGTTATACAATGTAGTGTATATATATATATATATATATACATATATATACATACATATATATACATATATATATATTTGTGTTTGTCTGTGTGTATTAGGTATTTGCATGCACTATATCAACTACAATGAAATTCTAATGCGTATAATAATATAGTACATTATTCCAGATTTGTTGTTGACAACTGTGTTTCAATGCACATTATTACGCAGGCCTATAATGCCATCAGTGTCGTCAGATAAATCCATCCCCGTGTTACATAATCATATGGTTTTCAGTTTGCCGTTATTGGATATATTTTGATTTAATTGTAACTCGCCTATAGAAAACCATCAAATGATGTTTAATGGGAGATGGGACATTAAAAATGGTGCTATTGAGCCTCGAGATTTAACACGTCATGTTAAAAGCTTTATTTATGACATAATATAGTGACAATTACAACGTGTGCATTCCCACACGAACGTTACAAGCAAATACAGACTAGTGAAACTTTGTGAAAGAACGTGAACTAAAAAATAATCGTGATTTAATGTATCGTTGACTATAGCTGATATTTTAGATAAATGAAACAAACGGAATCGAAATCATCGATAAAAATCATCATGTTTCTATGAATATAAATAGGCCCTAATAGGCCTAAGCTTAGCCCTGAGCTCAACTCAGTGGCGTATCTAGAAGTCTTGAAATGGGGTGCTGATGAGGGTGGGGGGGGGGGGGGGGGGAAAAGAAGG
>NW_022684833.1:774320-775903 GCF_011630105.1 Anneissia japonica
CCCCCCGCCCTTCCCTAGATACGCCACTGGCTCAACTCAACACAATAGAAGGTCTTGCCGGAATTTAAAGTGTTTTAATTTTTTTAGCATGTATTCCGATCTTCTCTTAACCAATCCAGAGTAGTGCTCCTGACAAACGTTTTCTAGAAACGTTATGCCACGGATCTTACTGAATTCATAACTACATACAAACAATAAACTTAAGACAAATACAATTTTAGCCTACCTTGCAACTTTTACTTTCCGCCAATGCCCTAGGCCTTTTTCCTAGTTCTTAAAAAGTAGGCTACATGTGATGGTGTAGGCCTATGCCTCCAAATTAAGCGGAATAATGGAATTAGACTAATTCTATTATGCCAATCCCCGTGCCAATCGTCCACTACAGTTTATTTTCTTGCAAGTTTGTAAATAAAACCATCACCAGGACCGGATGTATGTGCGCAAAGCCTGGTTCACAAGGGTTAGGGGACGTTTTGACCATCCAACTTTCTGTTGACGGTCAACAGATACTAGTTGGTTTGACGCTAACTTCGGGCGACATATTGGTCTGGGCTCAGAGTGCGCGACTACCCGATGCAACGCCAGTCCGCCAGTCGGAAGCGCGGTCACTTTCTCAAGGAATTAGTTATTTGCTGACACATATTTCAATCCGTTTCGGAGATATCTTGATCCGATTGAATTATGACCTTTTGGTCAGTGATATATTTCAGAATTATACAATATTTATAATAGGCATACATCCGAATGATCAATTAGACCTACAAGATTTGTTATCATGATCGCATGGTCAGTGACATAATCTTCTTGTATACATTAATTATATAATTCTGAATAATAACATCAAGTCGATCATAAATGAGGGAAAAATTATGTTTATGCCATCGATAAAAATATAGCAATAAAGTTATATTATTATAAGATTCCCTACAAGTATTGGTATGATTTGATGATTGGTGATGTGTGAATTTTGTTGATTGCACTACTCCCTTCAATACTCCAAAGTTATCCGATATAAATACAATTTACCTTATATCATCCCGTGCTGCATCAGATAGACAGTTTCTTTATGGAAAATTCAAATGGCTGGACTCCGGCTGTTCTGCCGTCTAATAAATTGCATATGTTTCAATTACTACTAAATATACACGTTGAATAACGAATTTAAATCCCCTCAGCCATATTTATATTTATTTATTATTAGTGCATTTAGCCACCTATATTTCATCTAATCCTTGTCAAGAATCAAGTATCTCGTCAATTACAGCTTTTGTGAACGACCTTTATAAAGCCGGGAACTCACTGCATCGTACGACGGACGTACGACGAAGCCAACTCCGCTCCCTGTGAGTGCTAAACGACGCGACGCCGTCTGCTGATTGTCGGTGATCGTCGTTTAGCGCCGCCGTCTGCTGATTGTCGGTGATCGTCTGAATGAATCGTCATTAAAAACGGTCAGTTCCGCACGCGTCGTCGCGTTGCGTTCCTTCATAGCATCGCGTCTGTCGACGACCGCCGGGGGCAGTGAGTGCCCGACTTTAAATCTAGATGTGTATAATAGACAGTGCATGCACTATATCAACTAC
>NW_022684833.1:776453-842050 GCF_011630105.1 Anneissia japonica
ACGTGATTTTTTTTCTTATTTTGTGACTATAGGTGTAGTTGTTTTGATACAAAACAATAAGTGTCCCCTCAATAGGAGTTAGTTTGTATTGTTTTGAAAATTTTGCACACTCAGTAAGTGTCCCCGTCCCATCATTAATAGGGGTGTCCCTTAATAGGGGTTGGCCAAGTGTTAAAAAAATATATTTCCCCTCGTTTTGCGGAAAAGTGTTATTCTAATAGGAATGTCTCAAAGGAGGGAGTTCTACTGTATAAATACATATCTATCATAAAATCATTTTGGGCACTGTATGCCCTTATAATAATATTATAATATAATATTATGGTTGTTGTTATATAGGCATGGTCTATATAGGCCTATGGTATATTGCAAAATTGATCACAAGTATTCACGTATTCACGTTATTTAACATAGACAGGTACATGTTCTGTTCGTTAAATTATATATTTTTCATTTTCGTAATGGCAATGGCTGGCTGGCTGGCTGGCAGTTGTAAATTTAAACATTTATTTCATTGTTTGTTTTATCAACATAAGCCTATTCATAGGGAATAGACCTACGTCACAATCGTTGTTGAATCTGTATTTTAAGTATAATTTTTCAGTAGGTGGCGTCTTGGCACACGCCTATGACCAAGGTTCTATGCAAAAGAGAGTTTTAACTTTAAAAAGTGGAGCAATGAATCTAAACGAACTGAAATGTAATTTTGGATTAGCAGGGACTAGGATTTTCCCATCCTAAACGATTCGGGACCATGTAAACGGTGACTGGCCTGTAGTACCGCAACTTCTTCAGTAATCAATCAATAAATCTCAGTCAAAACTGGTAAGAAAGAAGGATGGAAATAACAAATCTTGAAGAAGCGGCACCTTTTTCTTGCTCAAGAAGGACTAAAGTATGGTGCCCCCCGACCCAGGGGTGGCACCAGGATTTCCCCGACAGGGCGAGGGGGCGAGGCCCCGACGGGGGCCGATGCCATCGATGAGGGGGAAGATTTCCTCGACGAGAGCAAAATGGGTTTCAAAGGCTTATTTAATCGATTTTATAGTAATAATATGTAGAAATACAAATACATTTTTTTCTCCCCGACGAATTGTGGTTTTTCTCCCCGACGTGGGGGTTGGGGAGCTCTCCCGATGGGGACCCTGTGTATTCTTTTTATGGCAGATTCTTGCGTATCTACACTTTTTAGTATTTTGCAATTAAAGGGTTCGGGTCCTATCGGGCCTTGGATTCCAGGGTCACTGTCGATGTCTGTCTCGAGCCTCTTGGCACTAGTGTAGCCTACAAGGTAATTATTATTCGTTTCTATATTCAGCGTTAATCAATCCGTTCGGTTTAAATGAATAAAAAAATAATTTTTTCATTTTTACCTGCAATATTGTCAATTAATCCCAAACCAGGTGCGGAATAAACGTCCTATGGCATCAATTAGCAGCACATCCAAAGTTATCGATCGTTACTGGTAACAATTCATCACTAAAATTGAGATTTTAACCATCAGTTGCACTGTTGATTAATCGCATAATAATAAATGCGAGCATCTATCTGATAATCTACGTTTAGTAAACAATTAAGTAGACTACAGAGCAGATAATAAAGGTGTACGAGCTATAAATAATCAATCCTGCAGGTTAAGTTATTATCACGGCGTCCTCTATAATCTTGCACATGCAGATGTGTGTTTTGATCTGTGACTACTATTTAGGTCTCAGGAGTGGTGAAATATGTCTTGTCTTGTAGAGGGCGATCGATACAGATGTTCTGTGAGAGGTTTCGAAATTTCATAATATTGATCATAAGGTATGAAGTGCCAATTACATTCCAAAACAGATAATGTCATAGTCTGCATCATCATATATACTTTATAGATTATGTACTGGCCTAGTTATATATTTGTTATGTACTTTAATTGAATAAATGCTGAAACATCCGCTATCTCATTGTACACAAGGAAGTGCCTAACACCACCCTTGTCACAAAAACAATTCGGGAGATACCATGATGTGTAAATAGTGGCTTACCTGAACCGTGATAGATCAATAATTAATATCTGTGGGTTCACACGGCGAACATTTGGCTTGTAGTACACATTTTGTTATTGTAGAATAAGCCCAGATAGGTGTGTAATTCAATTTCTGTTTTGATAAATCGATATTATTTTGTTTATCATAATTTACTATAGTATCGACTAACAGCAGTATGACTGGTGTGAATGTTCAACAATATATAGGTGTGGGAAGGACATGCCAACTTGCATACAGTGGCGTCGGGGTCAGTGGGGAATTTTCACCTGTCGGATGAGGTTCGGATTAAAAATAGTATTTGCTGATTCTTATAAAAAATAATGTGATTGGCAGTTTCTAACATTATGGTATAAAATCACAATATTGAGCCATCCTAAACCATAAAATATTTTCCATGGACCCCACGAGGGTTTTTATCACCATATTCTGGGTCCCAATCATGACATGACCGAGGCTCTTCGCGCGGAGGTAAAAATACAGTGTTTAATATCATCAAGAAAGTATTAAAATTGCCTTATAGCATCGCGGCTTGATGAGGGTAATATAGCACGATTAGCATGAATGTGGAGCTTATAGGCAAGGTATAGGAAAGCTGGTAAAAGCAAAATAAAAGGGGTCCCCTCGCTAGTCATAAAGTTTGCTATTCATAAAGTCCACTGTTCCGAGAAAGTTCGCTACGATCATAAGGACTATGTCTATAATGTAACCATCTTTCTCTTGAATGACCTGCCTGGTTTAAAGTTCAAAGCGTTTTTATTGCTTTGCTTCAACATAACCCTAATGGTAGTTTAAAATATATGTTTTTAATTTTTTGTTTTGTTTAAACTATTGTATTACATTACTACTACCGAATCATTAAAATTAGTCTATACAATGTGAAAATACTTTTTTTCCCGGGCCTTCGGCCCCTTAAACCACCAGGGCCATTGGCGGCCCCTCTTCCCCCAGCCTCAGTGCTCGCTTTGCTTGCAACCTGACCACTCAAATCTTGTGGCTACGGCCGTGCTCTATTATACAACAGGTACGGCTGGAAACAGATAATAGCATATAATATAAATTAAGATTTTTTTTCATACAACTAAATAAAGGTATTTTTCGTTGAAGAGCTATGCTCGATAAGATTATGACATCTTGTTCCTATTCGAGCACGCTTAATATTTATCCATTTGTTAGGTTGTTTCCTTAGTAAATTTGTTTCCTCCATTGTATAGCCAGTTATCAGGCACAGCTTTGGGGGTTTTCTTTGTTGTTTGCTATTTGCTGCCTATTATGATTGGCTGATTATATGATATATGTTGTTACTCTATAAGTATATAATCCGTGTATACATTATTCTGTTGTATGTCACATATTTATATAATTATATATTTATATTGATAATCTATAAAATAATGGTTACTGATGTTATAGTTTCAAACATTATGTTCGCATGTTTAATGTTTTAGTTGCTTTGCAATAACGTATTATTTTTCACTTCTTGACAAGCGTTTTAGTTTTCATTTCACTGGAAACGCCTTTTTAGAATTATAAACATATAATTGTAAATTCCTCATGGAGTATTATGTAATCAATCAATTAATCAATCAGCCAACTAAGCTTATTGACATTATCAATAAAAAAGAATACAGCCAAAAACAGAGTAGGCCTATATAAATATATACAGGGAGGAGTGAAATCCGTCAAATTTAAATGTCAAATTGCTTACCGATTGATTCACTGCATTCTCTCTCTGTAGCGCTTTCGTAGGCGCATAGAATTATTGTTTTTCACCCCCAATGTTTAACCCTCCTTAAAAGTGAACCCAGTGTTCTACAGCATGCTTTAATAAAGAATCCCACGATAGACCTATGTGCCATAATCCCATAAACCTCGATCATTGATAGGCCTATACCTTGGTAAGTAGGCAATTGAATCGTAATCCATTTGCATTTTCAGACGAACTCACTATACCCTTCTCATCATGTTTGGATGATTTATGACATTCAGACACAGAACATTCTTTGCAGAGGTGAAGGTGTAAAATTAACCCATTGTGCCCACACACACACACACACACACAATCGCCTTGGCTGAAGTTCTCAATCTAGCCACATTTAATCCAAGCCCTTCAAACACATCTACAGAAACATAACGATCATCGCCCACAAATGTAACAACAAAACATGACCTCTTCGCCCATAAATGTAATAATGTTCTTCGAATATAGAAACTAAGACCCAAAAATGGCCAAACCGTGCACTTTGCGACAGAAGCATGACAATTTAAGCGTTTGATCTATGAGGCGTACGAGCAACAAAAACAGTCGGAGAGCAATTTTCTAAACGCCTGGAAGGGCAGCCTACAAAGTTCTTGGGGGATGTATTATGTTTCCAAGATGTCATTTTCGGGAAAACATGTCTCATTGGAAGAAATAGAAACATGCATATGGAAAAAAAAGAATGCTAACTTTCTACAACCAGTGGTTGTCAAGACACGGATGCCCTATAATATTTTCCCACATAATTTGTAGGCCTATAATTAAGCTAAATTTTCACATTTGTTTGACATTTCTTCCGTAACTATGATTATTTAAAAATAAACATATGGCGACTATTTTTAATTTTCGAACTTATTCGTGCGAAACTTTGCTAGCTACATGTACCATTGCATTATATCATGTTTTCCAGTGTTTGACCTTAAATGACCTTTGACATGAAATAACAAGAATACTGTCATATCTGGTAAGCTTCTCTATGACATATAAATAAGAGCCAATTTTGGCAGCATGCATAATGAAAATAAATAATCTATCAAATCATTATTTGACCTCAAATGACCTATAACTCCTCCCAGACATTTAGAAACGGTTTGGCCATTTTTTGAGTCAGCTCCTACATTCGAAATTTATTACATTTGTGGGCAGGCCTTCCTCCAATTAAAGAGCACTTTTGGGACTGGGGTTTCCATGGTCTTTAGTAACTAAAGGTCTCTAATTAGAATAATGAAGATAAAAGACATTTGTTAATATGGAACCACAGAAAAGTGGTATTTAAGTGGAGGGAGACCTGTATTATTATTATTAATTATTAATTATTAATATTATTATTATTATTTTTTGTTAATTATATTCGTTATGTTGATATTTTTTTCCACTGAACGACAAGCTTGTATTTGTAAGGTCTTGAGGGCGTTTCACTTTGATGTAACCAAATCTATCCAGGAATTTTCCACAATTTTCCAATTCTTGTATGCGCTTTGCAAGCATATACGTCATATCTCGACGCCATTTCTCTGCGTTTAACTTTGAGTTTCGAGAGACCGAGTACTCGTCACCCCTTGATTCCTTTGTATGTTCATTTAACCAGTTTACAACGTGTTCTGAAACCTCACCTAAACCAAGTCTGTCGTATATTTCTCTTGTTGTCATCAATGGCATCATTGATATATCTTCGTACCTTACTGCCATGTATTTTGATACCATCTGTTGCCCAATACTTGCATCTTTTATCCAAGCTTTACACCAATCATCTAAACCAGAATACCAGTCAGAAGGTAAATCCTGAACATCAAAGACAGATCTGTTTTCTGCTTTCATCTTTTTAATGACATCTGGAGCCCAAGCCTTTAGTTTTGACAAAGTCATTCCTCTTGGATCACGAATGAGATGCAATATTTTAAAATCTATTTCGCTATCGTTAAACAATTGTGACAGATTCAATATGTCAAAAATTCGAATAGATTTGATTACAATGAACTCTTTATTTTCACATTGTTCGTGTAGGCCTGTTAGTTTAGTCTCAATCGTATTGTACAATTTGGGTGATATACCTGATGGGTCTTTGTCGTTATCGCATGGATGACCCAAAAGCGATTGGATATCACATAATTGTTGACGGTAATTTACACGCTGCCTCATGGAGTTTAGATAGGGTTCCATATTTTCGAATCGACAATGATACAAGGAATTGATTATGTGTCCATATCGCTGAAGCTGTTTTGTGCTCTTTGTAATTGCTGATTCATTACTAGGCCTATACAAATCGATCAGACGTCCTGGTTCATACAGATTTAGTTATTATACCGTATATTGATTTTAACAAATCAAATTTGGGTAGGCCTATTTTTGCTTTTCTTTGAAATAAATCCATCCTATTAAAGCGATATTTTAATAACAATGTCATAATTAATTACGCTTAATTAAGCTGTGGGCCTAGTCCTCAATAAACGTCTGGGAAAAAACTGTAACAACATAGTCATAGATCATCAAAGTCTCCGTATAAACTTATTAGTCAGTATCATTCCATATTTTAGATTGAGGGAATAATGACTTTTACCGTCGTTTTTCACCAAAGGGGTAGCTTTTCGACAACATGTGTACTAATTTGCTCATTCGCTAGCCGTCGCTCAGTTGTTTTGCGGTTGTATATTACTAGGTGTGTTATGCCACACACCCCTACCCCCCCCCCCCCCCCCACTCCTTAAATTACAAACTAATCTTCCTTCTAGGTTTCACTAAAATCATCTTATTTTCGCTTGGAGAACAGATCTTGATACTGCAGCAGGTGCGGATTTAGATCTTTGCACCGTTTGCCATGGCGAATGTCAGAGCAATTAAATATATAATACACAAAGAAACGTCAAAAACAATACAGAAAGGTTATTGGTTGTGTAGACAATATCAGATTATAGTGCGATTGTCAATGAAGCTATAGATCTTCTAACCATGGAGGAATTAGTTTACCCCTCCATGCTCTAACCAACGTTCATCGACATTTTCCCTAATGTATCTGTGCTTCTAGACTGTGCTGCACTATTCCCAATTGTGGTGGCCATCCCCCCCCCCCTACTAAATTTGTCAAAATTATATAAAAAAAAAATTATATTAAAATTTAAGCCTGAGAATGTCATCTCCGGCCATCTAAAGGTGCCATAAGCATGATTTTCTCAGCCTTTACCATGGTGGGGCTGAGATGATATAGACCCTCAATCTCTGAGTCCTTCTTTATTAGATACGCCACTGAGACTGGCGGATTCAAGGAGGCCCAGTCGTCCTGCCCCCCCCCCCCCCCCCTAAATTTTTCAAAATAGAAAATAAATGGGGAAAAAGAAAATGATATTAAAATTTTGTAAGTGTGCAATTTCCGACCATTTGAAGGTGCCATAATCATAAATTTTTTTCACTCAGCCTCAATCATGGTGGGGCAGATGTGGTATCTCCTCCATCTCTGTAAGTCCCTCGCTATCCCCCTCTTAAAATTCCTGGATCCGCCGCTGAAAACCGTTTTAATACATGCATCTTCAGAAATCGATTAAATAAGACCTCAAATTATCAAAAATGCCTAAACTCTTCCCCGCCCCCGAGTAATTTGGGTTCACTCTCTACAAATTCGCACCCACCAAATAAAAATCCTGCGTACAGACCTGCTGTCAATGAAGCATGCTTTAAAAAACACATGATCTAAACTGCATTTCCGACACTACGTATAACAACAGCAATAACTGAACGAGATAACATGCATATTGTTTTATCAAAAGCTAATCGTGACGTTCACATACCTAGAGTGTAAGCGAGCGCACCCCATTAAAACTCCTCTCAAATAATATACAGAGAAATGATAAACCACGTGATAGTAACTTTATTGAGAAACACCTCCAACTACTCAATAATGTTTATTGCCGGCCATCTAGGAATCAAAATCTCATTTTTGGGTTTATGGAAAAATGAACCTCCCCTCTTTCAAATCCTGGATCCGCCCCTGCCTCCACCATTATTCGGAACCAATACTCTTTTATTACTGTACCCTTCAGATGCCCCAGCGCAGTTTGTTCTGCGGTATGCGCTAAGATTGTGGCTTGGAGGTCAACCTTATAGTCTAGGATATTTTGGTTGGTTGCAAGTAAAAAATACTGAGTTTATTATGTTGTACAGTATTGTATGATTTTTTTCTTTTTGCTTCCCTCTGTACCAACATTCACATAACATGACTTGAGCAAGTGATCGCACTGACCAGAAGTACCACACATATTGATTAATTTGTCAAACAATTAGCAGATATCGATCGTCACCCACAGAATTAAGGAAAAACGTGAAAAATATACTTTGGATTGCTCATCTACTGTACTTTGAACTTTCTTTCATGCTCCAGGGGACCTCTTCACCTCAAAATTTAATCAGTTTTGCAAAATCATGTTAACAGACAGTAATGAATACATAACTTCTTGGCGGAGGTATTAAAACAATTCAAAGACAATGGGATGTTACTCCATAATACATTGGTTTTTCAGTGGGGGAGGGGTTGAACCATATGGAATGGACCTCAGTCTGAAAAAAAAACAGAAATTACATATACAGAACATAATCACTTACTTATTTTAGCTTTAATACATCAAAATGAAATAACACTTCATTTAAAACTATTTTTACATCGAAAAAAAAACACAAATCAGCATTGATTTTGGTAGTTTGTGAGTAAGAAAACTGGATAAACCTACTAATTGCTATCATTCTATTAAATAAACACCCCATAAAAAATAATGGAACCACCTAAGGCACACCAAGTAATTGTCCTGAATGACAACTTGTTGGTTTATTTCGGGGAAATAAAATAAGGAGTACAATAAAATGTATATATTTTTTTTAAACTACAGCATCATTTATTATTGTGAACCAATTCTTGGAACGAATCAGTGTATGGACCTTTCTGGAGTATCAGTCAAACTTAAGAGCTGACTAATTGGAGAACACTGCTGCCAGGAACGCACACATGCTGTCCCATAAACGTACAATAGAGAGCTTTCAATTGCATGACGACGGTAGGACGTAGAACGTAATGACGTCACTAAAAGTCATCCGCGCATGCGAGAACGTTAAGGTCACCTTGTCGAGTAGATTCTGGAACGCAATTTGGCCAAATGTACGAATGCAGAGAACGTAGAACGCCAGGTAGGACGGTCACGCATGAGCGATTCCGTTCTAGCGTCGCCGCACAAATCGAAAGCTTCCTATTGTTTTGTGAAAGATTAGCAACCATAATACTGTACAAGGGACAGGGCTTAGCAGAAATGTCCATTCTCCATAACATTCAAAAAACGTTTACGGTTCTTGTAACCTTACAAATACTGTTACGTCATCAAGTTTAGATTTGTCAATCCCATTCACATGTAACACGCATCATATTTGGGTAGCATTTTAGACTGGTTATTAAATCTATGACCATGATATTAACTGCAATAACAGAATTAAAGAAATTTTACTGGACTGTTATGAAAATGTAATATATTTGTACAGTACATGTTGTCAGTTTCGTAGCCTAATATAAACAAGTAAAAATAGAGTTAGGAGGAAAAGGTAAAGCCTGCTTTCCATACAATTGCTACATGCTATCGGTGACAGCTTTCGGTGTAGCTGATTGATTGGTCGAATTGGAGAGCCTTCCTGATTGCTTCGGGGACTAACGCAGTACAATGATTACACTCAAATCACTGTAGCGATTTTATGGAAACCAGGCTTCAGGGAATGTCTTGTGAAATGAAGCCAGATATACTGTAAAATGGAGTGTCCTTTAGCCTTATGGGCTGCTTGGCCTAAAGTGGGTAGGTAGGTAGCTATGATAAGATACCTATATGGTCAGCCACCTTAATCCAACCTTTAATGTTTGTATTATTATAATATTGATTATTTTCATTAAAAGAAAAATTAATTTAATCAACATACAACTTTCTTCATTAAATAAATAAAGTTTTTGAGCTTTCAACCACTTCAGTAGTAAGTTCAAGCCAATGCAGTTACCATTGCAAGGCTCTTTCAGCCACAGATTCTTCTACTCAGGAGTATAAATGAGTACCTGATAGGATGAGACATAATTCTGGTCAGTGCTGAATTAGAGAAGACTAGGGTTATCCCAAATGGAAAGGAGGAAGTTGCACATTGTGTGTGATTCATTCTGTGTCAAGGGTGAGATAATTGTATATAGACTATAGCATTATGCCCAAGGCCACTTGTTTTCAACCACTGGACCCCAGCATGAAATTATGGAAATTGGAGGTTAAGCACCTTAAAACAATTTAATTTTTCAATATATAAATACTACTGAATCAGAGGTGTTGACTACAGCACTTTAGCAATGCATATTGTCTTATGTGGATAATCTACAATTATGGAAATTGAATGTTAAGCACCTTAGAACAATTGAATTTTTCAATATATAAATACTACTAAATCAGGTGTTGACTACAATATTCTAGCATATTGTCTTATGTGGAATATCTACAGGCCAACAGATCAATGCTCATTTTTGGTGAGACCCTAGATTTCTAAAGCCCTGTCCAAATTATCAAATTTTATTTGAAAAAAAGAACAGCTGTATGCCCATATATAGTCATGATGTGCCTATATATGGTCAGTTTGTGATGTCATCTAATGACCATATTTAGGTATGTCACAATTTGATAGTGTGGACAGCGATTATAGCACATTAAGGAACTGTTAAAATTGAGCATAAGGATGGTTACTAACTTAGCACTTGAATGTTTTAGTGCAACCAAAACATGCATGCCTTTATACAAGTCATGATATTTGATAGACAGTAAATAATTACAACATTGTTATTCTGCATGTAAAGTCGTATTGTAATGCATAATGTCTTTGCACAAAACTGTGGCACTGATTCTGCGACCGGTATTACGATATCAAAATGACATTTATGTATCTACAGAACACCACCGTCCCTGGTTTTTTTTTTTTTTACAAGTGTCTACATTAGCAATAAACATTGAGGGCAGTATAACCATCTCCTCCATGGTATAACTATACTGGAAAGAACTTCCTTGGATCAGCAATCCGATCGCCACATCTTAATCGTCTTGTCATTTTCGAGGGCGGCTGATGCAATTATATTCTCTGTTGGGTGACACGTTGTGCAGAGAACAACATCTAAAAATTAAGATAAAAATGTAAAAGACAATTATAATAAAAGGCTTTGTTACAAAGACAAGAGCAATGACTGAAGTACAATGAAAAGTAACCACATTCTATAAGACTTAAAAAGTTTGATAAGACCTTGATGAACTAGTAGTTTATGTACCTACTGTAAACAGGATTTGTTTAGTCAGAAATGAGCATACACTAGCAATCTACCAGAGTACTAATTTGATTTGTTCATTAATATGAAACCAAACATTGTTCAACTTCCAACAAACATTGAAAAACATACAATTTATTCCTTTAAAAAAAATGATATTTATAGAAGGTGACCCTTCCAGCATATCCTAGGTCGGATGATATTCAGAGGCCCTCAAAGAAACAAAATAATGTGATGCTTTTATATCTTTATCAAACTTATCCTGGCGTAAGGTTACCTACCTGTGTGTCCCTGTAATTTCTGTACAATTTCCTTGGTCTGCAGATTCCATATATATACCATATTGTCTTCTGATCCTGAGACTATCCACTAAACATTATAAAAAAAGAAAATACATAATAATGATATATCTACAATATATAGCATGCTTACAAATGAAGATAAGAATGTAATATTTAAAAACACAAATATATATATATAACAAACTATAATAATATAAAAATAAAAATGACACCCACTGTAATTTAATTCAAGGTCTGCTGTGGGTATTGAAAGGACATAACCACATTTTTTCCACCTTTTCCCCTAGTTATGTCTTCGAAAAATCAGTTGTACAACATATTAAAAAATGTTTTTCCTCCAGAGCCTGAATTTAACTTCATTACTTTGAGAGGAAAAAATGAGTGTATGCTTACCTTGCCTCCTGTTACTGAGAAATTTGCGAAAATACAATACTTTTCATTCTTGTGTCCTGAGTAGGTCTTCAAGCATTTTCCTTTGCTGTAGTCCCAGAGTTTCAATGTGCTGTTAATGAAATTGAATAAATTTAATGTCAGCAATTGCTACAGCTATTACTACTGATGTTGCTGCTACTAATACTATTGCTACAACTACTAATGCTACTACGGTTGCTGCTACTACTGCTGTTGCTACTACTACTGCGGTTGTTGCTGCTACTACTATTGCTACAGCTACTGCTGTTGCTGCTACTACTACTGCTACAGCTACTGCTACTATTTACACTGTATGTCAGTTTCTTTGCTAGCAGAATTGTGCAGAATAATAATAAATCATACAATTTGGTGAAGCAGTACATACTTGTCTATCAAAGAGGTGTTTAATCTTTGTGATATAAGGTAAAGTCCTTGTGGAGGTATGAACTCGATATCAGTGCACTGTCTAATTGTTGTTGGTATTATTATTACAATTACTATTATAATCATCATTAATATTATAATTATTAATACAATAAAGTTACAAGTAGAATTGCCAAACCATCATACTTACTTGTCTAATGTAGCTGCCAAAATATATTTGCCATTGGGTGAGAATTTGACGTAAGAAACTGGAGGATTATCATCATCTAGAATCAAGAATTGAGTAGTTACAATAAACTGTAAATATAATAACTGAACTTTCAAAAACCATAGATTCAAGAATATTTCTTTTATGTAGCTTTTATATTCCGTACTACAAAACGACTATTTTCTACATATTAGGAGACTCCAAAATCGATTAAATATGCCTTTGAAAAAAATTAATTGTCATATTTTTCGAGGGCTTAGCCCCCATGGAACACTTTCAACAGATTTTAAACCACCACCTTTTTAATCGGGACATCGACATAAAATGAAAGAGAACGTCTTGACATTATCGGTCTAATTTCAGTTGAAAATCGTTTTAAGCTTCTTACTATTTCTTTTATTGCAAAATGTCTTCATGGCTTTTATGATTTTAATATTTTTAATTACATAACAATCAACTCTAGACACGGTGATCATCTTAAATTTGTACATCAATATGCTCGAACAAATTCTCTGAAATATTCTGTGTTTCATTTGTTTCCACGCGCTTGGGAGGAACTACCTGTAGAAACTAGGGATTTATAGGTTTTTGAATCTTAAAGCATTTTTAAACGATATTAAATTATATTTTAAATAAGTTTTACAATTTCTATATATATATTTATTGTTGAGGCAAATTTTACAGATTTTAAGTATTATATCAATTGTTCATTTTATTATTATTTTATGTTTAATCGGAATAGTGATTAGGAGACCTACATGATAGTGATTTGGTTCACTTTTAGGAATCCTGTCTCGGCCTGTTTCAGATTTTTTATGCTTTTATTTTGTTGTATTGTAACCGGTTGTTGTTTTTTATGCATTTTATTGAGACAAAACAAATGAAATGAAATGAAAATGAAATGAAACTGAGCAGATAATAAGTAATAACATAGATATTGCATACAGATTGAAGAAACTGCAGTGATTAATTTCAATAAATAATAATATGTGACACAATGACCTACCTATAAGTGTTTTCAAGCACTGACCAGATGCAGTGTCCCAAATACGACTACAAAAAGAAAAACAAGTTGATGATTAAGGCAAGAATGCGATTTTAAAATTTCTTTTCTTAAATCTTGCCGAGTAATTCAATTTTCTGTTATTTTTATTATGTATTACATACAGACAATAAAATTTCTTGAATATTAAATGAATATGAATAATAAATAATCAACAATGAGCACAAATATAAACAATTCTAATCATGACATCTTGTGACAAACCTGTATGGAATAGGTACAAATTCCAAAAATACATTACATAGGAATGTTAGCAAAAGGTATTAATTTGTAAAAAAGAAATTGTCAATGGAAAGATTCACACACATTTAAAAAAAATGTAACTATGATTATTAGCGATTACTTACCACAAACCATCGTAACTACTGGACACAATCAATGAACCGTCTCTGTTAAAGTCAACCTACAAAGTAAAACAGAAGGTGTGAGTGTATATATATATATATAAATACACCTTTCAATACCAAAAAAAAAAAGAAATACACCTTTGTGATTTTGCCTTTAAAGAAATCCAGAAAAAAATAACCAAGAACATTTTCATTATTATTACTTATTACATTGATAAGTCAAACAAAAATTGTATTTACTATCTACCAAGTAACATTATATAGTTAAAATATAGTTTATATAGAAAGAAATCACATTATATATTTTAATATATATTTTATTTTATACAAATTTGTACAAATTTTGTTTGGAGGATTAGAAACTTACTGCTGATACAGGGTCCGAATGAGCTGGTAATGTCTTCAAACATTTGCCTGTTTTCACATCCCAAATTCGCACACTTTCATCAAACTGATTATGTAAACATTTTTACAAAGTATTAAAGCCAATATGAAAAAATAAGTTATCAACCCTAACATACACTTCCTTCTCTATTTCACAAATTACTTAAAACTTAGCACACATGCCCCTATCCTAGGAGCAAAGCAGCTCTGATGATCACAACAGCAAAAGGAAAATTACTACTATTCTATATAAGGGCGTGTTTCTGCTGAATAACGTAAAAAACACGTGTTTTTTATAAACGGTTAAATTCCTTCTGAACGTGTTTCTAGTGAAAAGTGGAACTAATAAAAACATGGTAATGCGAGCATTGGCAGGTGGGCAGAGCTTAAATGACGGTCACCAACGGAAGTTAAAGCTGACCTTACTTACATGCTGCGAAAGAAGTAAACTCATGTTTTTTTGCTCAGCAGAAACAGGCCCTAATTGTCTTTTGGTTAAACCAATAATAATACTGCTGTTCTAACAAAACTTGCATCCTTACCGATCCAGAAACTATGAGGTTCGATTGTGGATTGAAGTTGCAGCAAAATACGTAGTTTGTATGGCCTTTCAACGTCTTCATACACTTACCCTGGTGATGAAAAACGATCATATGCTAGCATACCAATGAAAGATCAGGGGGAAAGATCACTGCTACAGTAACTCAAATGACAAGTTTACGTTTAAACATATACTACAAAACTGCAGCCCCTGTTCTTGTTCTACTTTAGGAACTAAGATGGGTACAAGGTAACACAAAAATCAACAATTATATAGTTAATTTTATATAATGGGCACTATTTATATTATAGCAAACATTTTGGTACTGTATCTTCAATGTTCGTCTCATTTTCCATAGATATTTACTTTTCATATTTTTAATTAAATTTAATAACTGCTATTTTTTTTTTATTACTTTCATTCTTGCATTAGTCTGCATTTTAATTTATTTTGTTTATTTACAATTTGTATATATTTATATCATCCTCTAAGGTATTCATAAACTTAATAGCAAAAATACTGTTAACTTACAGAACTAACTTCCCAAATCTTTAAAGTCTTATCATCAGATGCAGACACAATAATCTTAGAATCACTCGACCATGCTACATCAGATATACCCTGTCAAAAAAAGCAACCACAATCAACTTTAGCAACAGAACTGATGATAAATAGTGATATTATTATTAATATTTAATATGTGGTACTTTATAATTATTGTAAATAATTTTATATTTTTACAGTTTTTTGATATAGTAATGCAATCAATTTCAGTCCTTTTGTTGTCATTTTGCATTGTTCTTATACCTAAATAAATATTGCTTTAAAGTTTGTATAATGAGTAAACAAATAAAATGAAAATAAATTTCCACATGTTGAAGACGTTGCGTTTAACAAAAATGAAAAAAAATATGTGTAGATTGCTTAATTTCTATATAATATTTCAATGATAATAGTAGTACAGAACTATTTCATACATTTTACATACAAAGCTATGTTATACGGTTTCTAAAGAACAAATAACTATAAAAACTGTAAAAAGAGAGCAGCTTAGCTCAGTCGGCTAATCTGGTGGTAGTCACTGTGTGTGCGCTGAACCGTGGAGATCTCTAAGTCCCCGGTTCAATTCCCATCGCTGCCTCTCCTTGTGTTTCAGCTAGAGGGCTGAAATACAAGTTGCAATAGCACACCGTCTTTCGGATGAGACGTTTAAGCTGTTGGCCCGTGTGCATTATGGCCCATGTGCACGTTAAAAAACGCAGTACACTCTTTGGAAAAGAGTAGGGGATTGTCTCCCGGTGTACTGCCCAGTCACCACCAGAAGGACCCACTGGAAATAAGTCTTCTTCTAGACTTTCTTGGGCTATCCTTGGTATTTACACCGAATAAATCCAAATCCAATACGGATACAAAGCTTCAGTACTCCTGGTGGAGAAAATGGCTGAAGGCAAAATTCTCTGATGTTTGTATCCTGTATTGTACAGTACATGTGCAAACATACTTTCTTGAAATGTTATCAATCACATATCATCAAAATGGTGTGTTTAAGGACAAGTAAACTTGTTTCTGGCAATGGGACGGTACTTTATATTGCCTCTGCCAAGTGCAAGTTTTCTCGTCCGCATTTTGCATGGGCTGGTATATGTTCAGAGGGCTCCCTCACTTGTACAATCTTTTGTACTTCCAGCAACATAATACAACACACACATGTATGTTATTTGTTATCGCCTAGGTGTTCCCGAACTATCAGCTGTTAAGTCTGTGGTTCTACAATGTAGTTTGATAAATATAGTCGTCCCCAACACCCTCAAGTAACACCCTGTGGAACGAGTATACTTGTAGCTGGCAGTGAACGTGTTAACAGTGTAGCACACATACAGTAGATATAATCAGTTTTAAACCACTACATTATATTGCTGTCAAAACTATAATTAAATTTATTCTCACCAGTTTATGTCCTGTAATAGTCTTCTCAAACTTGCCATCATATGCACCCCATATTTTTATGAGTTTATCAGCAGCTGTGAAATGATTGACATATTATTTTAGTGAATTACTGTGAATATTTCATGAACTGTATATAAAAGACCTCCCAGCAAACAGCACTTTTCTGCAGTCCCCAATTAACTATGTCTTTTATCTATATTATTCTAAGCTGCTTAAGTCATGGAAACCCCAGTCCCAAAAGAGGTTTTAATTGGAGGAGACCTAGACTATACAGTACACAGTACACTTTTTTTTTAATACCAACCAATTCATGTATTTTTATATACTTACACGAACTTGCTAGCCATTCTCCGTTTGGACTAAACTTGACAGAGGAAACAGCTTTTGTATGACCAGCTAGAGTAAATTTCAAACTGTAATTTGGTTTCTGAAAGGAAAATTATCTCGAATTGTTTGTATGTGGTGTGTTTAGTTTACAAAATAATATAAATATTACAAAGATTACACAAATTTAATAGTGTTTAATCATTTGTAATTTGAAGCCAGGCTCGAGGAAATTTTGTTGATATGTTGTAAAACTGATTTTTCCAGGACACAAAAAGCATATTTGATTAAAAACTTGGAAACGATTAATGAGATACAGATTTTTGAATATTTAAAAAAAAACATTTTCCCGCCCCACCCCCCTCCATTTTTAAGTATTCAAAAATCTGTATCTAATTAACTGTTCCCAAGTTTTTCATCTAATATGCTTTCTGCGTCTTAAAAAAATCAGTCGTACAAAACTTTAAAATTTGTTTTTCCTCCGGTGCCTGACTTTTATTAAAAAAGTTTTACAGGTTTGTAGTATTGGTATTTGTACTACTGATTTGTACTTCAGACATTTCTACAATCTCATTGCAGCTTTGATGCTGTCAGGAATTTGTTTACACCGGCAACAACCATCTGTAAGAAAGCGTGACTTACTTTTGGAAGGCTCGATAGTGATACGCTGGTGGTCTGTGGCTTTGTTACAGGAGTTGGCTTACTTGCTGGCTCTGTACTTGGAGGTTTATTCTCGGGTGTTGTCATCTCCGCTTATGCCTGGGAAATCGTGTAAATAAACAGTGTTACACAGGTTTTAGGTTAATTATTAATGTGGAAGCCTATGTAGCATGATGACTGCAATCAGTGGTATTTCTTGTAGTACAGTATAAACATAGGGTAGGGAAAGGCAATGGAGAATGATGCAACTGAGTACACCTTTTATGTAATTTTCCACTGTACTTGAGTGAAGTTGTATGGTTGGCAGATATACAAATATGCTTTTTGTGTCTTTAAAAAAAAAATCAATATATCAACATATCAAACTTTTTTTCCCTCCGGATCATGGCTATAAATAATCAATTAAAATGAACAATGAAAACAATTTAAATATTGATTTATCATTTTTCTAAGTTTATTATTCAAAAGATGCAGTATACATTTTTAATATTAGATTGTTATATAATAATTTCTTTAATGTATTCTGTATCACCTGAATAAAACATGGTTAAAATTGTAAGAGGGGTAATAACCTTGATCAATTCTACAGGTCAAAGGCAAAAACATCCTCTGTATAGCATGGGGTAAACTACCCCATGAATATATTATTTAATGTAGCACATTTTTGGCAAGACACACCATCAAAAGGCACATGCTGTCACCTGCGAACAAGTTCAACAAGCTTGCAGCATGTTGGCCGCGGTGCCACACCTCTGTTCTGTGCATATTATTATGACATACTTTTTAATGTTTTTATACAACTTTTGGCACAAAGCCAAGGATGATATACCAAACAATGGACTTACAGTGTCTATTTTCTAAGTGGCAGTCCTTTCAAATAACAAACATATTACCCTAATTCATTTACAATTTAGCTTCAAGTGTAGTCAGACAATATTATTGAATACCCTAATTTTTGGCTTAACATGAATGAAATTTTATATTATTGCATATAAACACAAGATGCTCTAGGCCTATATAGACTTAGTTGTCGTCGTCTCGTTATGACTATGAGGCTTAGATTAGGGAGTGGAGTTTTTAATTGCGAGAAAAAAATCTTGTCTGTGACAGGAACTGAACAAAGGAGCTATGGATTGGAATGCAGACATTTTAAAACCTCCAAGCATTTCAACTCCATTCATGCTAAAATAAAGCCCAGCACATACATGCATCATTGTTCAACTCTCGGTCTGCAAGCCATGAATTCAATTCAGCACGCCACACGCTCTGTCAAAAGTAAAGTACTTCCCCAAGTGATGCCGTCTGCTGATTGTTAGTTAATGGCATAACGTATCTGCAGGTATAACTATTATTATTAATATTAATAACTGCTACCGAAAGTAAGCTGGTTACACCTTCTAAGCCTAGGCTGGGCATTACATGATAGAGCTTACAAAGAGACGCGGGAAAAAGGACGCATACAAAGCAAAAGAATCCCCCGTCGCCAGAGAGTTTGTTGTTGGTGGTAGCCTAGCATGAATTTTTCTTCCAGTTACGCAAAACAGGAAAAATCGACATGAATACATACCTTATACTTAATTTCAATATACTAATCATATGCTCATACACTTCTAGAACACATCAACTGTATGGGACCCCAAACCCTGAAGAATTTGATGACCGAAATGACCGAACGTGTTCTTCTTCCATCCACACAATGTAGCCAGAAAAAAAGACAGATGCGGTGAGAGAAAATAACGCCCTCTACCTTCCAAGAAAACTTTTTGTTTGAAGACTAGACGTAGACGTGACCAAAAAACAAAAACGCCCAATAAAATGCATAAGATAATCCCATTAAAACACCGAATTTAATTTAAAATAAAAGTTATCAACTTTCATTGAGACACAATTCAATTTTTTTTTGTGGATTTACAAACTTTTACTGCGAAATATTTTATTATGAAAAAAAGTGAGAAGATGGTGCCATATTAAATTCTTTATTGAAACATTAAATAGCCATTTCGTGTAACTGGTTGAACGTGAATGTTGTTTCTCTGATATCTTTTTTTTTTCAAAATATACTTGAAATATGTAACTAATAGTAAATCCACAAAAGTCGAGAAACTGAAAAACGCATTAACCAAAACTCCGTAAACATTGGTTGTGATGAAGTTTTTTGTGAGTCTAGAAATACAATTCAATACAGTATTTCCATTGCTGAGTACCGTACTCGCGAGAATAAGCGCGGGCTCCTCTCGAATAAGAGCTCCTCCTAAGGTGAACATTTTCTAAAGTGTCCCGTTTGAATAAGCGCTCCTCGATTCCGGACAAAATTAATCATACAGTACAGTAAAATACGTCACCAACTTAATTTTCTGTCCGATCCATCAACTATTTGCATCTCATAATTGTCGGTCGGTCGGTCTGTAGTCCGTCCATCAATCTGTCGGCCAAAAGTCAGTGTCCATTAAGTTTAACATTGTGCTCAGTTTTGATGCGTCATTCGAATCTCGTTCTTATTGTATTGTTACCGGCCTGTACATCATCTTGGATTTACTACAGTACCAATATCGATTATTAAAATTGAAATACTGTGTGGCCATATACAGAATCGCCTTTTTTTTTTCTTGAGTCAACAAATATAAACTGACCTCAACACTCTCGCATGTAAACATCTTGAATATATAATTTTATTAATTGTTTTAAGAACAATATCACATGTTTCTTTAGCAAAAGCCAATAATCCAATCAAACCTGAAAATGTATTGGCTGCGGAGTGGATTCACATTTCTTTTTAAAAAATTTCTATTTCAAAATAAGGATATTTCTCCTGGAAAGCTGAGAGCTCCCGGACATACCTTTCCAACTTTCCTCTTCAAAAATTGCACTTAACATGTTCTCATCTGAATTTGCAAGAAACCCTGTCATCCTGTTATCTTAATCGGCAGTTGACCAACGGCAGCGGAGCATTTTTGAAAGTGGGGGTCCATTTCATAAGGTCGAGATGCGAGCGAAGCGAGCATCTATGCTAGGGGGTGGGGCAGGGGGGCCGCCAAGGGCCCCCCCTCCCCCGGTGGGGGTGAGGGGGAGAAGCCCCCCTGGAAGCCACGGATATCTGAAGAAGCTTGGTGTTTTATTGGTTATTTTATAGGCATCAAGATGACTTCACAATTGTTGTACAGTAAATTTCCAGTGACGGATAAGAATTTAAAATAGAGGGACCCAAGAGGTTGGGGGAACACTTTCACAGATGGAGGATATCCACCTCAGAGGTCAGAAAATTTGTGATTACGGCACCTCTACATGGCCGGAAATTGCACTTCCAGACATAACATTTGAATATAATTTTATTTATAATTATTCCCATTGAAAAAAAAACCAAAATGAGCAATTTATGGCACCTCTATGATGGCAGAACATGGCACTCTCAGAATCGAATATAATTTTCTTTTCATCTCCAGTTTGTTTTTAATTTTGAAATATTTAGGGAGCCCGGGCCGATTAGACCCCCTCCCCCTCTCCGTTTGAATCCGCCACTGGTAGGCCAATGCTGAGTGGAATATACCACTCTTTTTTCTGTTTCTCCATGGTAATTATGGTCTTTACTCTTTGTACTTTGTCAGCTGACATTGATTGACCAATCAGAGGCAGAGGAAGCAATTGCTGACGTTGAGAATTTCATCATTTGCTGTGTCGTGCTAGGTGTGACGCCACAGTAATTTCGTTTGTGGTACCTTTTAGTTGAACACTTTGCTGTCACCAAAATGCACCATATAGAATCACAAAGATACACGTTAACTTATGATCATACTCTAGCCTAAAAATGTAAGTCAATATTACGAATAATGGTAGAATTTTACAGCAAGAACTCGCAAAACCTATACCATGTGACCGCCCTCAACCAATCACAATATTGTATTACTGAAATAAAAGATTTCTTGTACTGCTGGTCCGCCATTGCCGTTGATCGGAAGCTCAAGGGTGTATATGAAATCCGAAATTTGGAATGGACACTAAGAGCCATCCGTCGATGCAAGGCTATCAGCAGCCAGTTAAGAACACTGTTGAAGGGTATTAAACGAAAATTTTACTTGTATGATTTAGTTTAGAATCGATAAACTAGATAAAATCAGAGGGCGGGAAGAGCAGTCGGACGACAGTTCCATTGTTTGTCCATTTTGCCTGGAAGAACGCTGTCTTAAAATTCACCTGTTTCCTGAAAAGTACCCATTATATGTAAGAAATTCTTATAAAGTTGACGTCTTTAGTAGTTGTAGACTATTTTGGTATATAATTTGTAGTACGTATAGGTAGAGTAGGCCTGTAATTCGAAGTTTAAATTTTGTTATTTTAGGTAGCATAACTAGGCCACCCAATGGCTAGGTGTTAGCGATCGATACAAGCGGTCTGTGTGTGGACATGTGGGTTTGCCCGTGTGTGATTGTTGCTTGTGAATCGCTAGCCTCGATAGTGTACCCTCATACCAGCTATCCTCTTTGTTAATGTACCTTGTCGATTTTAGGTTATACTATCCAAATAATGTTACTTGGCATAGGCCTATACAAAATAATATTCATTCATGATTTAATTTTGTGTTTTTGTGATAATTTTAGAGTGGTGGAGGATTTGGCTAATTTGTTTGGCAATAATCAATGACAACAATATTTATTATTGCTCATTTATACTTCGCCGCAAATAACCTAATAATTATCCAAACCCAAAAAGTGTTTGGCTTGATTTGAAATTGGTTGAATTTAAGGATGGTAAAATTAATTTGTAATTTTGGTATTCCTGTAATATGTAAGCATGTTCAGTGTTGAGTGATGGTTAAACTGTCTGGTCATGTTGTAGTATAGTTTTCTAATAATGCCATTTTTGAGGATGGTGGTATCTGTTAAACTTTGACTTCCCTTTGGCCATTAATGTGAACAGAATACTGAAACATATTAATATTAACTTAGTGTTGTTTATTTGGTTGCAGGTGCCAAGCTGTGAAAATCAATCTTTATAAAAATATTTTATTTTTGGTAGTGAAAATTCTAAATTGGATAATCCAACACTTGGCTAGTTACTAAAACTACGACGGTAATTGGAATCAGTGGCGTGTCTACTGTAGGTGGTCCGTGGGTGTGGGGTTACCGCAGGACAGACTTAAGTTCTGCTCAATGCTTGTTTTGTCTCGGCGATTCTGTAAAGCAGTAACGCTATTCTTAGCCTCCATATACTGTAGTATATGTGCTGATTGATGCTGGTTTCCTGGATATTTCTGTTGTTTATTGTTTGTGGGAAAATATGTTGTATTTTTGCAAAACTTGATTTGAGACTGGATACATCGTCGTTAAACTAGTTGTGACTTAAACTAGCGGTTGGATATGCTGTTTTAATCAATAATTGTAATAAATTGGTAATTTGATTTTAATAATAATCCTGATACAGTAGCTGTAGAAAACTGGGTGGCCGGTGGTAAACTCTAAATAAAAAGAGTGGATTGTAAGGATGGTCAAGTACAAGGTGGTTAATAAAGGGGGGTGGAGGGCCATGAAATTAGCTTTAAAATGGGTTTAACAATTCAAGGCTGGGTGGCCCTGCCCACTATAACGACATCCCTGATAATAATTTTTAAATTGACATTATCTGTCAATGTTTGGGGAAAAACACAGGCCAGGAATTTCATTTAAAATTAATGAACTATCAGTAGATGTCCGTTTAGGTTCGGTGTGCCTAAACCTTGGCCATCTTTGCAGTCGTGATGGAATGGGTGGGAAGAGGAATAAAAGTAGAGTTATTGATTATTATAACTATTTTTTAGTATTTATGTTAATTATGTCCTAACGGCCTTTCCGAGCCAAAACAACATAACTGACATTTTTGTCGATTTTGAGGTAATACAGTATCATTTGGGAGTATATTAAACACGTCTGAATTACCTGTAAAACTTTCAGGTCTCAATAATGAGTCGTTTCGGAGATAGCATCACCTATCTTTAAGCACAAAACTTAAAATCCAGTGATTTCTGTGGCAGAACAATGTAACTAAAAGATTACATGGCAAAACAATGTATCCTCGATGAAGATACGTTGTTTTGCCACGGAATGCTATTCAAAAAAGGTCTAGAGCCGATGAAGTTTCGCAAGGCAAAATCAAATGGTTATTGGTGTTTTTATATCAATAATCTTAAACAGCAATGTATGAACAGGCTAGGTAAATGCATATGATTGCCATAAACGTGATAAATTCCAAAAATATGTCGCACTTGCAACAATACAGAGCATGACATGTTTCTGTGGCAAAACAACGTACAGTATCTGTAATTATTGCTAATAACTTTGCAATAAACAAATGGTTGTAATTAAAATTTTACATATAATCACAATGTCTATAGTTATACAATCCTGCAAAATTTTTAAAGGCTATGACAATTTATTGTGAAGTTTCGAACATGCAAACTTTAACTCTATTTTTCTCCAAATGTGAAAATTTCAAGTTATGTTTTTTTGCCACGGAATGGCCGCTACTTGTTCTGTTTTTATAACAGCCCTAATGTTGCAACTACACCTATGTTAACCTATAATGTAATGCAATTTTCATGTGGAATTTGATAAATGATTTAATAGTTGTTATTGTTTGACCAAATTATTTTCCTAATCGAAAGATTATTTTGCTTTTAATGATTTTATTCACATCCAATATAACTTGTAACTGATGGCAAACAAAGCATTAAAACAGGAAATTTTAAATTACTATTTTTATTGAGACACCAACTTTTCATTATATAGAGTACAGTAATGCACCTCATCATAGGTGTGTAAAATAAGCTAGTTTTGAAAATACTAAAATCCTCTCATGTTTTATTGATCCAGTCGGAACAGTTGATTTTACACCAATTGAATTTGAATAGAAATATATTTTTGATGTTAAATTTTTCACAAAAATTCTTATTCCTATAGAGTACAAGCTTCCGAAAAAACACTGACAGGAGATGCACCTGTGAACGGGGTCAAGGCAGTTAGTCAAGCTGATGCAGCAGCTGCAGCTGCAGCAGCCGCGACCGCTGCAGTGGTAGCAAAAAACAACAAAACTAGAAAGCCACTTAACGCACCAGCAATGATGGAGGCAGTAGATGTAAGTTTGAGAAGAGGCTATATCATTTAGACACTTGTTCACTATTTTAAATCATCATTTGATTTAATTTACATAGATTTCTGTATCCAAAAATGTGTAGCTTGGTGGTTGTGATACCCTCCTTTTTCTATCCAAGAATCTTTGGTTTCATATTGCAAAATGCCACTGCCAGTTTGTTCCCCATCGGGCCTGGAAAAACAATGTTTGTGCCTCCAACCATGGAAGTTGTCTTGATAAAATGCCTCCACCACCAAATGTTATGTACACTATATACTGGTTATATAGGTTTAATCCCCATGATAATAGTTTCCCCACCCCTCTCCCTGCCAATTTCTAAAACACAAAAGTAGAGCATTTATGTACTACTTGGTAAGATATCTTTGAAAAAACAATATAAAACTGCATATACCCTAGACATTGTAGCCATTGTATATTGTACAAATGTAATTTAATAATGTGAGTTATAAATTCGAGCTTGAATATAATAAATTATTAAAATAGCACTTCACATTACAATAACATTTTAAAAATACACAGTAGAGCAAATAGTAATGTTTGTATTTCATTAATAATCAACTTATAAATTACTTTAAAATTTTTCAGTTATATATATATATACACACACAGGTATATTTGTATCCTTTATCTTTCATATTTTGTTATCCTACAGGCAAAGAAGGCCCAGTCACCTGTCCAAAAGAGGCACACAGGACGGATTACAAATCAACTCATGTATCTCAAGAATGTAGTCATGAAGAGCGTATGGAAACACCAATTTGCCTGGCCTTTCCATCAACCTGTTGATCCAAAGAAACTTGGAATTCCAGTAAGTTGAAATAATGGCTTTAAATTTATGGAAATGTGATGACACACACAATGTGGGAAGGTTACATTTAGAGAGTCTGGTCTCCAAATGCTCAACACTAGAAATGTGCTGTAAAAATGTCATTTGTGATATGAAAAAAGTACTTGCATCGAGATTTAAAATATTTTTTCTACGTGGCTAATTTTCAGATCAAATCTTGAATATCTGAATGATTTCTACCTATTTTTCAGGATTATTTTGATATCATTAAAAATCCAATGGATCTTGGCACAATAAAAAAGAGACTTGAAACAAACTACTACTACAGCGCAAAAGCCTGCATCTCGGATTTCAATCTGATGTTTACGAACTGTTATGTATATAATAAACCGGGAGAGGTATGTAGAGAAAGCTCCAGAGTTCTGTATTATGTTGTGGCTCTATCTCTTATATCTTCATTCATTGTACTTTCCTGTGATGCTTCCTTACCTACACTGCACTGAGTGATGACAGACTTTTTTTCCTGAGGAAAGTTTGAAATGGCATTCACATAAAGTGATTGATTGATTGATGTCACTAAAAGTATAAAATATAATCAAACAAAAAGTGTAATCATTTGTACTATTTGATTTTTATTCTTGGCAGTTTTTCAATTTGCATTTGCATTAGAAATAAAAACAACTAGAAAAAGAATGTCATTGTCGTAATAATTGGGTATCTGACTATTTTTAATTCCTGTAGGATGTTGTGTTAATGGCGCAGGCATTAGAGAAACTGTTTTTAACTAAGGTGGCCCAAATGCCTCAGGAAGAAATTGAGCTTGCACCTCCAACTAAACCAGGTGCTGGTGAGGATGGCAAAAAATCTAAAAAAGGACCTGTACAAAGAGGTGAGAACAACTGGCAAAACATTGCATTAGATTTGCTATTAATGTAATTGATAATGTTGCATGCTCAATTTACTAGTACAGTGCTAGATGCTAGATTTTTATTTTGTTGGTATACAAATATTGACTGCTTATGAGGAGAACGGGGAAATTTATAGCCCTGAGGTGATTTTGAGGCCATAGTCCACTATCTTCCCGACAGCCTGAGGGACTTTATAAGGGTACGGATTCCACATCACCAATGGGGCTATAGATTTCACCGTTCCTTGAATCTAGAGCAGTCAATTGATTTACAGTTAAACTTGCCCAAGTCGACTTTGCTTAACTCTTAATTTCTAAGTCGCTCTTATTTTACATCCCAAATTGTTGTGTTTTGCATTAATTAATGATCTGTAAGTCTAATTTTTTTAAGTCAAACAATTTTTCAATGCCATTTTTAATTTGACTTCAACTTTATATAACTCATACACAGATTCAAAAGTATTGAAAAGAGTACCCACCAAGTTGGCCTAGGCCTACTCGCTTAGCCATGATCAACTATACTTGCTGACCTGTAGCAAGGTCAACGGGCCAATCTCTCTCATTGTAGAGGTCGCATTCCCTGTTACCATTTCTGCCTGTAATAAATTACACAGTGACGTTGAATGTGAGGCCTAGAGATTACATCGCGATAACTGAAAAAATGTAATGTAATTTAATGTAATAGTACTTTTTTCCCCGTGAATTTATGAACTATGTTTAAACCTACGTCATAGGGGTGATGGTTGAAGTTATTACCTGCTTTATTTTTTACCAACAACTGTAGTTGGTAAAGAAATATATGTTTACTTGTAGGTGAATCTTGCATTACACATCAATAAGCCTTTTATTTATTTATTTTAGCGAAATTAACAGCAGCAATGAATACACCATTACAACTTCAAGATCCAGTTTCAACAACACCAGTCGATGCTGCCGAACCAATTAATTTTACACCAAATGCAATGCCCGATGCAGTACAACCTGCTTTGAACAAACCAGGACTTGCTGCAGCTCCACTACAACAGTTAGTTCAACCGCAAGCTGGAGCAGTATTACCCTCCGCAGCACAGCAAACTCAGGCTAAGGTAAATAAATTTATTAGTTTGATCATCTTAATGTTCTAATTACCTCATTGGGCAAGGATGTTAGTCCATTTTGGGCAGTGAAGCAGATCTATAATCAATGTAGGTAACAGTAATCCATCCCATGTTAATCACAGTCACTACTATCAATTGTGGAGATGACTGTTTCATGCCATGGAAACAAATTAAAATACAAGATTAACATATAAATGTGTGTTCAGATTCTTCTACAGAAATAAAGTATAAGTATGCATTCTCAGCTTTATTTAACTGTCTATTGTATTTCTACTGTATAGGTTAAATCAAAAGGTATAAAAAGGAAGGCCGACACAACAACGCCCACTACAGAAGGAACAACATCTCCCACAGAACTAATGATTGTTGAAAAGCCACCAAAGATAATGTCACGGAGAGAAAGTGTACGGGAAAAAAAACCTGTTAAACGTGATCTACCAGACACCGCTCAGCATTCAAAAGGAAAGAAAGCCAAACTTCCTGAACAATTACGTTACTGCAATAATATCCTCAAAGAACTTACATCAAAAAAGCATGCTGTAAGTTGGAATTTTGTATTCAATAGAATTATTCGCTCTTGTGGAAACCTGGAAACGTATAAAAGTAGCTTTTCTATGGCAATAAAATTGCAGTGACACAACAGGCAGATTAAAACTACATTTGATGCTGTATAGTCAATTTGGTGCATCATGAATAATTTATCTACAAATTATGTGTAATTATAGGCAACAGTGATTTTGCAATTTATTTTATAAGATGTACAATACAATGTCTCTATGCATAAACAAAATAACTGCTAATATTTTGCAGGTAATTTGGAAATTAACTGTATTGTATATTTTCTGTTCTGCAGGCATATGCATGGCCTTTTCACAAACCAGTTGATGTGGATGCATTGGGCTTACATGATTATTATGACATCATTAAGAAACCTATGGATCTTGGATCAATTAAGGTTAGTTGTATATTAACCTCTTATATATTTCAGATAGATTTATTTAGCAATGTCAGTAAATGTACAGCTGCTCTTTATAAACGATCCCTACTCTTTCCAGCTATGGTTGTGACATAGTCTAGGTATTCAACTTCTTTAAGCTGGTGGCCAGTTACAATCTGTTCAGAACAGTGGCGGGCTTAGGTTTTGATAGGAGTAGGTAGTCGTGTTTCTATTAACAGAAAAAATTCTGTAAGTACTAAAAATCGGCCGCAAAAATGATATATTTTTGAGGATTGTTGTGTGGTCTAGATCAAAATCTTTGGCGGTCTGTAGTTGGGTGTGGGGGTGGTTGAATACGGGGGTCTATAGTGTTAACCTGTTGCGATACTGTGATGTACGAATGCAAATAGACATTGACAGACTTTGCCATAGAAGTTGACTAATGTTGTTCATGAATGACATTACAGATTAAAAACATTTTTATTTTTGCTTCTTTTAGACAAAAATGGAGAAAAGAGATTACAAAAGTGCTAATGCATTTGCTAGTGATGTACGAGTAATGTTTACAAATTGTTACAAATATAATCCTCCTGACCACGATGTTGTTGCCATGGCCAAGAAATTACAGGCAAGTTTATTTTTAAGGTTTTTAAGAAAATTAAATATATTTAAATTGGTTTATTATGAAAAATATTATATGATTTTTGGTATAAAGAATTGTCAATATTTTGGTGTTAAGATATGAGGTATGAATAGTAAACATTCTTACATTAGTGAGGCTAGGTAAACTTATATATAACAGAGACATTTCTTCCTAAAGTAGTTTATTTTATTGACATTTTAGGAGGTTTTTGAATTAAAATTTGCAAAAATGCCAGATGAGTTACTAGACAGTGATCCTGAGGAGAAAGAATCAACACCAGGCACTGCAGGTACAGAGAGAATTAGTCACACTGGTAGTAGTGATTCGTCGGAAAGTAGTACGGATGCAGACAGTGAGACAGAAAGAGAATTGAGATTAGCAAATTTGCAAGCGCAGGTAAGAAAATTGACTACATCATATATTGATAATTATAAATAGTTATCATATTTATCAGTATAAGATTCAATTTTTTTTTAAATGTATAAATTTACTAAATTTTATAGTAATTATAATGGTTTATATACTTTTCTGAAATAAGATACATAGATAATAAGGTGTTTTCTGTGATTTTAAATTTGTATGTTTTCCTTTTGTGGCTTTCGTCCTATCAACTGGATGGTTCACCTTTTTTAAGAGTGACATTAAACATTTTTGTAATTATAACTCAAGTGTGACATGGTTAGTCACTGATGTATGTATTAGATGCTTTTTTGTACAGTTTGGGCAAAATAGTCATGTTAGCATACCCTTTCATGTTGTGTGTAATGTACCATAAAACAACTGTCAGAAAATAATGAAATATAATTCTATAATAGTTTATCAATTGTAACATGATGATCTCATGCGTGTCAACTGAGCCTTTCCAGCATCTATCTTTGATTTCTATCTCCGGTGTTTTACCGTTGATGGAACCTTGATATTCTTGCTTGGATTTGGTGCAGGATCTAAAACTTTGATCTGATTACAAAATACAGAATTATTTAACTTCGTATAAAAGGGTATTTGGTTGGACAAGAATGGGTTTTGATTAAAATATTTCTGGCTCTAAGAAATAATAGAGGTATTTTGAAAAGGGCATAGAATATTATGATAGATTCACTATGCACATTGCCTTTCAAATTTTACTGACACCTTAATTAAATACTCCCTAATATTATGACAAAACTTAAACTTGCTTGATTTTGCACTACTCGTCCTATTGCACAAAATTTTCTGTTGAGCAAAGAAGGATACAGATAACCTTTTGTGTGTGTGTGTTCATAATTGAATTATTAAATTTGGTTTAATTTGTTGTTGTTAGCTTAAGGCAGTTCAAGAGGAGTTACAAACATTCACATCCACACCAGGACAATCCATACCATCGGTCTCAGGAAGCAAGCCAAAAAAAAAGAAAGATAAAGATTCAAAGGAACATAAGAAAAAGAAAAAGAAGGATAAAAACAAGAAGGAACAGAAATTGGAAGAACAGAGGAAGGAAGAGCAAAAGCATAGAGAAGAGCTGGCTCTTCTTGAAAAGAAAAGGGATGAAGAACGAGCAAAAGAAGCAAAAGAAAAGAAGGCAAAGCAATCAAAGAAAGATAGTAAATCTACAAGAAAGCCAAAAGCAAACACAAAGTATGCCCAGTTGTCTCTTTATATTTTTACATAATTATAAAGCTTTTTGTATAGTATAGAATATCATACAAAGATATGCATGGATTTTAATCTATTATCATTGTTGTAATCGCCACTGTCAATAATACAGTTGACTTCTATGCCATATCTACAGATTTAAAATGAGAACACAAAATTTATGTTGTCTCGGTGTTGTAAGATCTAAAATCATATGGTTGTATGTTCTACTTTGTATATCCTATATGAATTTCACCTTGTCATTTCCTTCCAGGACAAATAAGTCAAAGAAACCCCCTGCTGGTACGTCAACGTCAACAGCTGTTGGATATGAAAGCGAAGATGATGACACAGCAAAACCTATGTCATATGATGAGAAAAGACAATTGAGTTTAGATATAAATAAATTACCCGGTAAGATATTCCTTGGTTTTCTAGAATTACCTCATTGGGCAAGGATGTTAGCCCGTTTCTGGGCAATGAAGCAGGTCTATAATCAATGTAGGTAACAGTAATCCATCCCATGTTAATCACAGTCACTACTGTTAATTGTGGAGATGACTGTTTCATGCCATGGGAACAGTTTGAAAATGAGTAAATTGGAAGAAGTAATATATTATATATATATATATTTTTTTTTTTTAGCGTTTTCCATAATACCATGAAGCATAAGTCCAATTGTTAAAAATAGAAAATTGCTGCCAATTTATCCTGATTTTCAAATGTTTGGCCAAAAACTTCTTTATTGTTTGGCCTAATGTACTGTATCTATATTGATTTAATTGCTTGCACATTTTTAATGTATCTGATTCGTTCATTCACCAGGTGATAAACTGGGACGTGTTGTACATATTATTCAATCCAGAGAACCATCGCTAAAAGATTCCAACCCTGATGAAATTGAGATCGACTTTGAGACACTGAAGCCCTCCACTCTGCGGCAACTTGAACGATATGTAATGTCGTGTTTGCGGAAAAAACCAAGAAAACCTTACTGTAAGCTGTAGCAATTAATTTTTGCTTGCATTTATAAGCATGTCTTTATGTAGAAATTTGCTGCCTGCCGATAATGATTTTTATTTTTTTTTTTTTGGCTTTAATCCCACCTGCCGCTGCCTTGACATCACATGATAAAGTTATTAATTAAAAAAGATGTGGAAGCGGTTGGCGCAACGGTTGTAGCTCTAATTCTCAACCTAGAGGTCAGGGGTTCGAAACACGTGCTGTGCAACTCGCTTGTGTCCTTAGACATTTTACCTGTGTGTGTGTCTCTCTACCCAGGAGTATAAATGAGTACCAGCTGGGAAAGGAAAACAGATTTGCTGTGTGGGAGGAGTGGTGAACCCCCTGCAGCCTTGCACAGTCTGACCCAAATGCCAAGGAAACAGAGACTGGCACTGTGGCCTGTGAGCCCAGAACTTCAGGTTTCGACATTTACTATACCTAAAAATGTAATTATAATGTATTGAAAATGCAATTTTTTAGATATCATTGATTTTTATTTTATAGCCTCTAAAAATAAGACTGGAAAGTCGAAAGAAGATTTAGACAAGGAGAGGAAAAAGGAACTTGAGAAGCGACTAGAAGACGTTAGTGGACAGCTAGATCTAAACTATTCAAATAAGAAACAATCAAAGAAAGGTAAGTTCTTCATTTTCCAGGTAGTTATGACTATCTAAGGTAATTTTTAAATTGATTGAATATTTAAATAGTGTAACTATTGGTAGGTTGGATTGAAGGGCACATAAAGTGTCGCTATTTGAGGACCTCTGTGTAAAATGGAATAATTAAAATTGTTCACATTTTAGTTATGTATTCATTTATCAAGTAAATTTACATACATGTGTACTGCACTGACAATTGTTGTATACACATTTAGAAACTTAATTCTTCCATGTAACACATGGTTCTTACCAGAACTGCATTAGCCTTCATTGTATAATGCTACATAATAAGATATACTATGTAGTTAAGTGGAAACATCCTATTCTGTTTACAGCAAGTGTCAACCTTTCCACAATTCTTTTGTGATTATTTTCTGTGGTTTGTTCGTATTTTGGCAAATCTCAGATATTTTTCACAGAAACCTTGAAAGTGCGGGCAAAGCTTAACGGCAGCCTCCGGAGGAAAATTTTCCGCCTTTTTCCACCATTTTTTAAATATTAAAAAATCTATCGCATTAACCGCTCACAAGTTTTTCCTAAAACATGCTTTTTTGTTTCTTAGAAAAATCAGTTGTACAACATATCAATAAATTTTTTCCTCTGGAGCCTGACTTTAATACTGAGAAGTGGAGTTGTTGTTTGGAATATATTGGAAAAAGCCACTGTAAACTAAAACAAATAACACTTGTTATTCAGAACGACAGTTTCAACCTCATTTAAATAATCTGTACTTTTTTTGTATTTTAGCAGCAACACAAGAGGCTGTCGACAACATTACTGGCCCAAGGAGACTAAGTGCCAGCAGTAGTAGCTCATCTGATAGCGGTAGTGGGAGCAGTAGTAGCAGTGGCTCATCCTCATCAGACAGTAGTGATTCAGAAACAGGTGAATGATCAATTATCCAGTACTACTACTACTCCAAATCTCATTGCTCATTGGTAAAAGTATTGCATAAAAACCATACAAATGCCTTGTGTACACTAAATCATGCACAAACATGATATTAAGAAGATAAAATACCACAGTTCTGTAATTATAATATGCCCATGTTTAATAAAAAAAATAATAATAATATGAAGATTTGAAGCTAAACATTTCTAGATCTAATTGTCTAAACTGGTACTCGCAGTGGCAGACCCTATTAATATTGTTTATTTTTAAATAATCCTTTTGCCAATAATGATTGGTGTGCAGGATAAGTGAAATTTGTGACCAAAGAAAAACAATTATCAATTGAAGATGTAAACCTTTGTCACCAATCTATTACCATAAACTTGTAGGTTTAAAAAAATGTAAATGAATTCTAAAGTGTGATTAAATGTGAATTTGGAAGGAAAATGTTGAAGATAACACAAAAATAGACATCATAAAAACAAAGTTCCTCATCCATTTGCTCATTAATCATGCAGGGTTTCAGTTATAGTTATCATCAGTAAAAAAATTAACTTGCTTAGCTTTGTACTAATGAAAATTGCAGTGTTTATTTTTTTATTTATTTTTTTTTTCAATTTTCATTTCTGTTAACGATTATAATTGACATAATAAGCATGAATAATAGCCAAACACTTCCAATTCATATAATGTTCAAGTGTGCAGACTCAAATGATGCATAAGTGTGCATCACACAAAACTAAGTGTATATTTTGGTTAGGCTGTTTGCTTAGGTTGGGCCAAGCCCAGGTAGATGTTTGTGATCTTTCCTTGTCGCTGAAGAGGCCCAAGGGAGAGGCATGTGTGCTCAGATCCGTGTTGGGTTAAGCTTGTCCGTCGTCAAGCATACCGGCTAAGCAGGAAATCTCGACCACTGTACATACCTGTCTGAAGACTGAAATCAAAATTTGTTCTGCAGGATGGGAGACATCCAGCCGTCTACATTCATTTCACACTTCTTGTCTTCAAAACTTTATGATGTTTTGTATTTCTTTGAAGAACTTCCATCAATTTTTGCATAGTTTGATAAACATGATTATTTTGTGTGAGAAGGAGTTGAGTAAGTGTTTTCAATAATGGGTTTAGATTAATTTCAGGCTGATTGTGGTGGTCAACTCCCTAGGTCTGAAACAAAATGTTTGTGCGTGCCAAAGTGGTTGACAAAAGAAAGGTACAATCTTGTTAATAATGGCTGACAGTTTGCGGGCTGAAGCCTGCCCTCATGGTTCTGAGAAACACATGCACTCTTTTGTTTTGAAATTTATAACTATTTTTTGTGTAAAATGTTGTAATGTGATTTTTACATTTTCGATATCATTGATATCTTGTTATTGGTCATATTGGTTAATGTTATTTAGTTGAATATATATAAATATATACATTTCATAGGCAGGGTGGGTACATGAACGCCTTTAATTCATGACTTAAGATTCTGATGAAGATAGCGTTTTTTCATTGTAAATAAGTAAATTGTGCCTGCGTGTTCTTCATGTGTGACCTTTAGCATAGATTTTGTTATATAGTGTAATTACTTCTTATCAGTATGATGATAGGTTCAAAAAGTCTTGGAAGTAAATTCCATGGTGCTTTTCAATTTTTAGAACAGTTTCTATAGAAATTTGGTAGCTTTTGTAAATTGTGGTTAAAGTTATTATTTTAAACTATTTGAAGGAAAGATCTTGACATGTTAATATTCCCATGCTAAACCTTTGCTATAAATTTGCATTGTTTAGTTTTTTTTCTAATTTTTATTTATTTATCCGTTTTTGTAACTTTATAAATGTATTTCACAAAATTTTGAGCACTGCTGGAGATAAGGGCACGCTCGGCCTATTGTCCAATTTGCTTATCTGTAAATACAATGTACCCAAGTGTTAAGTTTGTCTCGACTGTTGATATACAGTAGTCACGATGGTACACTACAGTCTGCTATTCAATAAAAATACTGGAGAAATCTTTCTTCAGAAGGAAAACGAAAGTCAGCTTAACTGTGTTGTAGTTTTCTTTGTCAGCCACGGGTTGGCGCACACAAACATTTCAAACTGAGTGTGATGGAGTGATGTTGTGTGTCTGTTTATGAAGTGAATGTGGTTGAAAGTCTGTATCGTACGATTCTTAATAAAACAAACTTATTAACTTTGTCTTCATGCTTTTACTTGTTTCCTTTTGAGTTGGTAGTTGGATGGCAAATGAAATATCAGATTGAATATGTTTTTTTTTTCTTTTATTATGTATACCTTTATAATTCATAAATATAACAATATGATGTATGTACACTTATTATATAATGTGTATGATGATGTATTTATAAACATTTTTAATGAAGTATACATCAATTATGAATATATATTGTGTGTATAAATATATATGGATGTTATTTACTGGAAACAATTATCAATTGTTTGCATTATATATAAACATGAAGCTATTAAAATATAGTGAAAAGTGGACTGTTAGTTATTTGCCATCCATGCATCAAAAGGTGACGAGAGTAAATCCATGAGGTCAAAAAATGACATCGCATATATTCTCGGAATTTTTAAAATCATTCATGCAACATTAAAATACTGTACACTGTATGATAAACATGGTAATTTATACCATCACTGGTCCATGAAGAACTAGATACGTCCTCTGCTATGCAAACTTTGCTCCTATTCCTCTCATCTTGCATTTTCCTGTTCCCTAACCTTCATTAAAAGTTATCCCAGAGTCCTGATGAATAGACATTTTCTGGAGTGCCAATCAAAGCTTAACAACTGACCAATGAGAACAACGCTAGGAATACACACGCACACCACACGTCTCACAAACGTGTTCGCGTATGTTTTAACACTGTTGCCTTGTGGGACCTTAGCAACAATATCCAAGGGGCGGAGCTTAGTGTAAAGGTCACCTCAAAAGCATTTGAAACATGGCAAATACTATCTGGAAATAATTTACAGCCCTTTTTGAGTCAGCTGTGTGGCTGTATGAGCTGCCCATATGAATTTTAATGGCATTTTCCCCCTGTCCAGACTTCTCAAATTATTAAAATTGGTTAGTAACCTGGTCTATAAATATTCGGTAGTGCAGTAAATACTAAATTTATGTAGCACCAACTAATTTGTCTTGGGTGCAGGAAAATAACAGTTGTGGAATTTCAAAAAACTGGCCACTTTTTCTTAGTTTCACAATAATTTATCAGTAATCTGACAAATATGAGGGACAATGTAACCAAACATCCTGATGGAAAAGTCATTTGTTCCAGACATTAGACCTATTTATTTTTTAGTCTAAGGCACAGGTGGGCAAAGTTCGGCCGGACAGATTTTTTTGCGGCCCGCGAAAAGGAATTAAAAACCCTATGTGTGCGGCCCGCCAAACATCTTTGGATGGAAAACACCTTGTTTTTACGGCTCTACACCGATCATCTGTAAAAAGTAATATAAAAACTGAGAATGAAGTGGTATAAATGCAGTGCATGAAGTTTTTGGAAGCACACTGGAAACATCAAAGTTTGGGTGCGGCCCTCAGTGTTAAATCCCAACCGATTGTTATGCCTACCTCTGGTCTAGGCCTTTTGTCCATTTTCGTATGTCCGTAATTAGGCAAAATTTCTTTAGCAACTACGGAAATTCTGTAGTACTTGAGAAGTGTGCCCTGACGGACAGCTCTGAACCCCCCTTGTCTGATGCCACGACAAGATCATTGAATCAAAGTAATAATTTGCCTATCCAAATAACGTAATTTTAATTGCCAATCCCTAATATTATGGTCTAAAAGCAAAATTTTGGCCATACCAATAATCCATAAAACTCTACCATGAACCCTGCCAATGATTTTTTTTCCCGGGGCCCTGGCTGAGTCTCTAGTCGGCCCCTTAGTTTGGACCCCCTATCTTGGCAAACGAGCTTTTTTAAGATACAATAACTGGTTTAAATGTATGATACAATACGATAAATGATGCAGATGGAGGGTATACAACAAAATGTAGAACTCACACCCACACAGCATGGAAACAGAAAAATGAAATGAAACAATTGAGAAAAATGCATAAAAGGTAAATCCGGTAGGCATTGAAAGTACTGAATTTTTTTTCATGGTGAACTAGTACATGTACATACTGTAAGTATATACACATTAATTTACAATAACAGACCTTCAAGAGTCTACTGTACCATGGTATATGCACATTTGGCATGATAAGGCAGATCATTCCATACTTTTGGACCTGAAGACAACACAGTTTTAACTCTATTTACTAGATTTAGGAAATCATATTTGTTTCTGGAAATAGTTGTTGTTTTCACGATGAGCAGTATTTTGTATACATTCAGAAATAATGGTTTAGTTGGACACAGATACAAATTGTGCGATATTGCTCTTAAGGCATGTTTTTGTAATAGAAACAATTTGTTGATATACACTTTACTGCAGTGGCGTATCTAGGGTGGGTGGGGGGTGGCCGCACGCTCCTCCAATAATTACTCATGCTACCCCAGTTATCCCCCTTCCTCAAAAAAAATTCATTTGAAAGTAGTTAAAAATCACCTTATTTTGCGAGTAAGCACCCCTCAACTTATTAATGGGGCCCCCCAACTTTAGCTTTGTGCTTCCCCACCCATCAGCAAACCCATTTCAAGACTACTAGATATGCCACCTCTCATTACGTATGATAGTGTGTAATTATTGCTATACAACTTCCAGTTGATAGCTAGAAATAGTTATTGGAAGTTGTCCATATGTAATGTAATTTAGTTAGATTTATAAAGTGCTTGAGGTGTGGACAGGCAGTACCCCAAGGTAACCCACTACTGGTTTGGAGAAATGTACTGGGTTCTTTAAAGTGCAGATGAGCCAAATTATGTACATTGGGCCAACAGTTTATAGCTTTTATCCGAGAAAGCTTGTTTAACGACCAGAACCGTAGGCAAGCATGCCGTTCCAACAAGAGCCAATATTATAGTTGTACGTTGCAGCACCCCTGCCTTTACTGCTCGGCCATTTCACTGGTCAATGTGTTTAGTTAAAAAACTAAACTTAGTGGTGGTGCCAAGGGGAGAGGGGCATTTTCCCTCCGTCATACAGGCCTGAACCGTCATACAGGCCTGGACCCCCATGTCATCCTACGCACGACTAGGTCAGATAAAAATTTAAAGAATAATAATTTGCCTTTCCAACTAACGTTATTTTGATTGCCAATCCCCAATATTATGATTTAAAAGCACATTGTGGACCATAATTTAGCCGTACAAACTCTCTCTGTGAAGCTTACAAGGGAGTTTTTATTGCGGGCCGTTGACCGAGGCTTAGTCGACCTTTTGAACTGTGGCTTAATTCTATTCACCATGCAAACGGCCATAACATTCAAATTGGAAACACATGGAATTCAAACTTTTGGTTACACGAAAGCATAATGACAATTTTGATTAAGCTTGGTTCTCATACAATCGCTACACACTACCGCTGACAGCTTTCGGTGATGCTAATTGGTTGGTCGAATCGGGGAGCCTTCCTGATTGCGTCAGCAACTGCTATGCAGTACGACGATTGCACTGACAACGCTGTAGCGACAGTTTGGACCATTGTCCCACTTGCTAGATCACTGTTGTTAATTTTCAGAAACCATCACTGATGGAAGTTCAAATCACAAGTACACATAATCATATGAGGTAAAGTAGAGATAATAAATTAAATTCACTATCGATTTTTTTTTTTTTTTCAAGGGCCATCACCTAAAAAGAAATCAAAGAAGCTGACTCCAGTTAAACGGCGAAATGCTTCAAAACAGGTTAGATTTTTAGATAATTGACTAGTAATTATTTAATTTATTAATTTTGTTTATATTATTTACTTATCATTTTTCTTATCATTTTTTTGTTGTTTTATTTATTTATTGTTATTTTTTTCATTTATTTCCATTTGTAGTATGGTCAAACACATTCAACCTTCTTTCATTTCTTATGCATGAAGGCACAAAAATGGATTAAACAAAAAATACAAATTCAACAATGTACATTTGAAATAAACTGAATATCATTTTCTATGTTTTCCTTATTACACTTTCCATATTTAATCATAAAAATATCTTTACAGTACTATTAAATATTTTGAGTATTTTTTATATCAAATGTAGTGGTTTTATTCAATATATATATCTTTGCTCCCACAGCTGACTACTCAACAGAATACAACTCTTTCAGTAGGTGATTTGACATCAGGGACAGCTGTCAATCAACCAGAAAAAACTGTCACTCAACCAGCGGCACATCAACCACCAAGGGAAAAGACACGTAAGTTATAGAAGATTACCGTTTTGGTTCCTAGCATATTATAGTAGCTAGTAGGAACATTGCCATTTCCATGCTACATGTACACGTGGTCTTTGTGGGTGTGTGGATATGTGTGTGTATATGTGAGTATATTTTTAATATTCATGTACCTTCACATAACATCTTTAAACCCCTTGGCAAGTAAGCCTTCAGCAGAATTCCATACCATATATAATATGGGAATAGTAAAAAACCAAAATTTTAATGTTTCTTAATTCACTAATTTTGATTGTGCATTTACTTGTTTTGGTTTTTGTAATTTATTTATTCTGGTTTGCTTTGCTCTGGCAGATCTGCACACTGACACATTACTGATAATATTATGAATTTATTTATAATGCACATTTATCATAAACAAGGACCTGCTCAATGTGCACCATATATACAAAAGATTGATGAACAAAGAAAAAAGATAGGAGGCAGAATAATTAATGATCAGTACTGAATAACACATAAAACATAGTCACCAAGTGTGTACAAATTATAAAGATTGTGCTTATGCTATAAATTAACTTCTTCTCTTGTATCTGAATGATGAGAATGGCTGTCAATGAGTCTGCGGAGAATTGTTCTTGATGAAAGAAATTTCAAAAATTGTAACCTTTGTTTTGATCTCTTTGTAGCACCAAAACCAGCTCCAATGTCTCATCGTACTATGCCTGCCATGCCTAGCAGACCATCCAGCAAAGCCGCTCCTCTTCCTGTTAAAAACCGAACCTCCATTCCATCTGTATCATCACCTCCATATGCAGGTCCTCCAATTCCAGTCAACCCTTCAGCTCAGGCCATTCCACAATCTCCTGAAGTAACAACACCAGAACCAGTTCATCCTTCTTTGGCAATATCTCATAAAAGAGGGACTTTAGTTCATCAGCAACAACAATCAGCGATGCCTTTAACACAACATCCTTCTGCACTTAATCCACCTTCACTACTGCCGTCTGCATTACAGCCACCTGTAACGCAGCCACCTGTATCACAACCACCTGTGTTGCCATATCAGGCTCCTACAATACAAAATTATTTACCTGCAAGTCAACTTCCAATACCTGTTACACAACACCATACATCTGAGCATACAATGAGGCAACCACAGGTATCTACTTCCCAACATGGTAACCTGCTTGCACAGTCAGGACCGAGTCATATGCGGACAAGACAGAACTCGGGACCAAAACCAGTCTTACCCGTGTCGCCGGTGCTTCGTCCAGACTTGCCCATGCAATCAACACTCAACCAACCCAAAGTTAACCACATCCAACATCAGCCACCACCTCATCCTGTCCAACAAACCTCAACTCCAGTGCAGCCTTCTGCAGTAAATAAACGGCAATATCCAGGTACGAGTAAGCCACCTGTGTCTCAGCGGAGAGCAACGCCTCCAAGGAACAGACAGCAATCACCAATCTCGGCCCAGATCTCATCGGAAGATAGTCTTATGTCGTCACCAGAGAGCCCTGTCATACATCACAATAATTCCCACCAGAAAGCGCAGCTGCCGCATGCCACTCAACCAGTCACTCCTACCCAACCACAAGCAGTTCAAAAGACTCAGGTGCGATCTATGTCAGGTTCCTCGCTTGCACCTCCGCCAGAAAAAAAGCAACGGATGGTACCGGACAGATCCAAAGAACCATCGCCAGTAAAATTCACAATAGGAGATGTTGATGTAACAAAATCACAGCCAAGAACTATACCTCAAGTGCAAGAGGATACAAACAATAAAACTGGTAAGTGTAACCAGCAGTTGCTCCAGAAATTTGCCAATAAGTAGTTCCGACATGTCCAACAAAGGAGTCCGAAAACTAAAGGGCCTCGGTTGGATTCACGGAATAAAAAATCCCTGTAGTGTTTACAGGGAGAGTTATTATGTTTTAGTATGGTTCAAATTGTGCTTTTTAATTTATCTTTGCCATTGTCAACAGCATCTGTGCCTAATATCGGCATGCGTTGTAGAAAGCAAACGATTATGTTTTTAAGTTATGTTCTATATAAATTTCATTAGTAATGATTATTGATTGTTATAATAAAAATGGATATGTTCTGATATTGTCCACATTAATAGTATCATCATCATTGTCATATTAATTATCATCAATCATTAACCATCTTTAACAACCTCATCGCATTTAACATTTGTCTTCTAGTCCTAATCATGATAATTATTATCATCATAGGTTTTATCATTACCTCTTTCATCATCCATCGTAACATCATAATACCAAAACCGCCTTTGTCACCATCTTCGTCACTTTTAATTGTAGTTCACATAACCATCTCCACCTTTTCTTTTGTAGGTACCTTGTCCACAAGTAGCAGTTCTGAAAATCTGAAGAAACTTGATACACCAGGTCAGAAAAAGGTATGGCATCCATTGAGCAACAATGCTGTGATTGTATAGGTGTAATTTTGCCCTACCTGACGTGGAAATGTACTAAATACTCTGTACATTTTAAAAACAATTCCGAACAAAATCGCAAGTTGTTCTCAAGTGGGACTCGAACCCACGATGTCTAGATCACTAGCCTGGCATCATACCTCTAGACCACAGAGCTTGCGCCTGATGGCCAGGGTTGAATTTGAGTCCAAGTAAGCAGCAGGTACTGCAGTGTTGATAGTAATTGTTATTGTTGTGGTGGAATAGACAATAACTAGATTTTACGTCAGGAGAAACGTGTATAGATGTAATTTTGCCCTACCTGATGTGGAAATGTACTGAATACTCATTGTCGTGGTGGAATAGACAATGACTGGATTGTTTCAAATGTATACAGACCTATAGTTGTGTTTTGAATTGTACTCCACAAATCTCAGCCGATACCTCGCACAACTCGAGTAACGTCTCGTATCTATTGTCGTGACGTCATGGCTCGCTGGTTCACACTTGCGATGTCTCGAACTTGTGATCAAATAACACGCTGGCTCGCACTTTGGCAACACTCTTTGGCAGTCAACTCGCCCCTAGAAAACCCGCCCTTGGAAACTTGCCCCATAAAAAAATGTACACTTCCTAGACCATGCAGTCNNCAGTCTTCAAAATAAAAATTGTAACCTTTGGTAATCAACTACATTTTCCACATACATAGACATTTTTGAAACTTTATTAAAAAAAACCTAAACCATAATTCACCACTATAGACACTTTTTGACAAAAAAGAAAAATTACGACTTTGTTACCCAATGAGAAGTGTTCTAATATAGACAATGGGTTGTGTCTCATATTATTTGTTATATTTTTATTATTCATTATTTTCACTTGACTCGCATATTTTGTTTGAAGAACATTTATATGCAGTTGTACTTCGCAGCACTTAACTTGCAATTTCTAGTCTACATCATTTTTATATGTGGCAACATTTTCTAGCTTATCAACATTTGCTAATTGTTTTATTTTACAGGATGTTCGCATCCCTAATGTCAACTCTTGGTCTAACCTGGCTACAACCTTGAATTCAAAGAACACAGTCAAGACCTCATCATCTAAAGCAAGTTTCGAAATGTTCAAGAAGCAAGCTATTGAAAAGAAAGAAAGAGTAAGTTTTTAAAAAGCCATAGCTTATCGATAGCTTAACAAATATATTATTGCCGTCCACGCAGGACACTATTCCTCAATAAGAAGCGTTACAAATTTTTCCAATTACATCTGTTCACTTGTTTTTGCCCATAGAGACTTGTATTTTCGCAGTATAAATACATAACCTTTAACCTTTAAGTACTTAACATTATAAATACTGTGTCCCTTAGTATGTAACGTAATAGACACTAGACTATAATAGGTAACAAAAACTTAAAACCATCACACTATTAGCTATATTCCTCCGTAGGTTGCGAAGCAAATACTTAACACCATCCACATCAGCCGGTTTCTCAATAGGTAGCTTAACACATACTGCCGTAATTTGGAAAAAGGCATTATCTCCACTTTTTGAGATTTTTGGATTTTTGTTTCTATGGCATCCTATAGATGTAATCTATCATGTGAATTGATCATATACCCCCAAAAATGTCCAGAAATATGAAATAAATATTATATTTACGCATTAACTCCAATCCATGAATGCAGAATAATTTGGAAGAAGGCATTATCTCCACCAAACAATATCCACATCAGCCGGTTTCTCAATAGGTAGCTTAACACATACTTAATGATGTCAATGCTGGACTATGCTGATTTATAAGTAGCATAACTATTACACGTACCAGACAAAGTCCACACCAGACTATGTCCCTCAAAGTTAGCATAAGATACTAGAAGCAGTCCATGTCAAACTATGTTCTTGTGTGTACTTCTGCACAATTATTCCACATTAGTTCTGCTCAAATGTTATCTTTCCTGCCAAGGTCTTAGAGCAGGGGTGGACCCCCACTCCCTCCCTCTCTTTTGCCATTAAATTTTGAAATTTCAATACATATATTGAAATTAGCGCTACTGTAGAGTGATGCTCCTGTGCTTAAGTTCAAAGTAAGCGCAAGCATTCTAAGTGTTCCTAATATAAAATGATTTTCTTTTCCATTTTTAGCAAAAACAGTTTATTTATCAGGAAGAATTACGGAAGCAACAGAAGCAACAAGCAGAACGAGATCGAATTCGGCAGGAGAGGGAAAAATTAAGGTGAGTTATGTAAACAAACTTTTTTTTGTATTGAATAATATAATCTCATACATACTAAAAATGTTTAATGTGTTCCCATGTAACCTGGACAGAGTTGACAGTTGAGTTAATATTTGCAGAAAATCTGTAATTTATGTTGTCAGGTCTGAAATTAACAAATTTAATATTATTGCTGATATGTTCATTAACTATCTATACCTAAAATGTACAACTTCATTACATTTATATTACATGACTTCCCTATCTATTAACAAACATGTTTTAAGTAATGAATGGTGTGTGGGGGAATGGAGTGGGGTACCAATTTGTGCTTAAAAGAATAATATATATTAAATGTAGTAAGTAGTAGGATATTATCTATAAATATGTTTGTTTAACTGTTGAGGAAAATGCATGGTTTTTTTTTGTTGTCCCCCAGAGAAAAAGAAGAGGAGGAAGCCTTTGATAGGGCTCGTAAATCACAGCAAGATAGCATGCAGCGTCAACAATCAATAAAAGAAAGGGAACGTCTAAGAGAACAAGAAAGGAGGAAACGTGAAGCTATGGCCGGTAACATCGACATGAATGCGCAAATGGAAGTCATGAAAGATTTTGAACAGATGTTTTGATGTGAAATAATATTTATTGGCGGATTAAATACTACAAGGCTGAAACAATTTTCAACTTTCTTTCCAAGCAAATCCTATTGACTACAAGATACATGTGAATTTACTGAAAAGGTGCTCTGTTTTACTGATGCTCTGTGGAAGAATTTTCGGAGTAGGGGTGCTTCCCCAGACCCTGTCATGACATTGTCGTATGATAGAAAAGTCTTTCGTGAAGGTGCTGACAAGAAACCTGATATGAGGAGAAAAAGAATTGCAGTTGTTATTTCAGATGGCTATGTATTATATTTATATAAGACATTGGTTTACTGTTTAAATTAGTTAATTTAACAATGAGCTAAATATATAATTTATAGAGAGAGAGAAGAATTGTTTATGTGTACAAACATCCAAATAAACGCATATTTGCATGTACTGACACGTAGGCAGATGATAGCAGTCTGGGTTATGTGGAATAAACAAGCTTAAACTAAAGAAATTGCTGTTCCAAAAGGCATTGTTTTTGAAAATAGTAATACTATATATGAATCCCTATAATTGGAATGAGGTTAGCAAACATGTAACCATGTAGTCACATACTGAGTGGTGATCCACTTTAAGGTATATTTTTTTGTGCTTGGAACTATACACATGATGAATCAACAACAGCTATAAAAGTTAGTCAAACTCTATTTTCATTTGCTTCAGATCCAGTTATCTAATTTCTACTTGTGTGTTTAATTAAATAGTTATTAAAAACTGTACAAAAATGATATCTTTAAAGTTCCATTCGCATAAAAGTCAACCAATTAATTCAATATGCACAATCATATCATTTTAGGTATCATTTAATAGATAATGATTTTGTATAAACTATTTATTAGGCAAAGGAACAAGATAATTATTCATTATTGAGCAAAATTATGTGTGTTGATGATATAGAACATAATACAATTTAATTTTTGTACATGTATTAATATTGATAGAATCTTAATATTATTTATATTCATATTTCTAAATTTTGTCTTGCACTAATGTGTACACCACTCGTGTTAACAATGTGTATAAAAATATACAATGGTATCTGATAGCGCTGCCAATTTTAATGTACAGTCTTATAATTTTCCTCCTGATTTTTTCAAACATACTGTTAAACCATCCTAATAATTTCCATGAAACACTGAAAAAATGATTCAATATTTATTTTCTATACAATTAAACTTAGTTTCATCACCTTGATTGCTGGCCAACACAATTCCTAACCTCCACACTCTCCAATATTCTCCATTATTTTAACAATAATTTTAAATATGTTTTTAAACTTCATTTTTTGCTAAAATGTTTTGTTTTTCCAAATTTTTGTAACCTGAAAGAAAATAAGATATAATTAAAAACTGAATAAAAAAAACATGTGTAAAAAAAAAAGAAAATCGAAAAAAAAAAAATGAAAAAGACTTGTTGTTTTTCTTGTTCTCATTATGTAGTTGATTGATTATTATTGTTAATGTTTGTGTAAAGAATACAAGAATGAATAGAGACATTTAATGTCACAAAGAGGTATACTGTACAGTCTTTTAATTGTCACATATAAATTATAGTCCTCTTAAAGTTAAAAAAAATTTCCCATGGGAATTTTTTAAAAATATGATTCATATTTCTGTTATATTTATATAACATTTCCTTTCTAAAAAAAAAATAAAAAAATAAATTTCTAATATACTCTTCATTTAAAAAACAAAAAGGTTTATTTCATATAATAAAATTTAAATGACGGTACACAGAATTTCATCCCTACGTATTAATTGCAATTTTGTATAATACAAGAAAAATGCTCCTAGATTAATAAGTAAATTTGTATGTTTTCATGGTAGTACCATATTATGCTAGCATTTTATATAAAAATAAAACTTTTATTTAGTTATTTGGCTCTAAAATGTCTTGTATACAATTTCAAGATACTTTTTGTTTATCAATTAAAATCAATTCAAGTAACATTGCTTAGATTCAAATACAACTGTCACATTAAAAGAAGATGTGTAAAAGTAAGCGTAAATTACTGGGAAAGACAAACATCCAAGAAAGAGGGAAAAACAATAAATGTATTTATTTTAACAATCGAGATGTTTTTAATGAAAATAAACTTGGAAGTGGTGTCTTATCAAATGGGAACAAGATGATAGCAAGCATTAAAATATAATATCTTGTGGGTGTTTACAATTAGACGACATAGTTGGTGATGCGACATTTTATTAGAAATATTGTCTTGCAGTTATTGACATTGTCTTGTCTATTGTAATACCATAGGTAGTGTAGAATATATACAGTGGTGGATGTTAATAATCATTGAGCCATTGTAAAGTAGTTTCACAATGTTACAGATATAGCAATTTCTTCTTCAGTGTGTTTCTACTTCCCCCTAATAGTTTCATTATTGTTTCTGTTTTATATAATTGTTTTCACATATTTGTACTGCACTCAAAATTTCTGTCTCATTTATTTTAAGTGTATTAAGCGTTGGGTGATAATACTAATTATTACCGTATTAATAGCCCGCTTGTACATATTTATAACTCACTGATTTTCTGTCATGTTAATGCCTTTGGTTAAAAGCTGTTGTATAGTCTTGTGTTAAATTTGGAGTAATACTAGTAGTGTTAGATCGAGAAAAAAAGAGTTGAAAAGAAGGAACATGAACAAGCTGTAAAGTGCCAGTCTTCAATTGAAAGGTTTGGGGTTCGAGTCTGGCCACTCATTTCATTTTTGTCTTTAGATTGGATTAGTCTAGCTTTGATTAATGCAATGTTCCATTGTTTACAAACTTTATACAAATTTGTAATCAATTCTCTTTAAGTTGTACCTTTAAGTATATCAGTAGTAATTTATTGCAATGTATTAATTGGATTATTGATCAAAATTAATTCAGCATAATGTATTTTTTTTTTTTGGCTGTCTGTGTATTCACTAACAATAAGTTAATACTGTAACTTCGTACCATAACATTGTGATTTTTAAGTGAAAGGTAGTTTTTCCAAAATTCCTTGGATACACAGGTCGTAATATGCATTTTTTAAAATTTGGGTTTTATTAATCATTTGAAGCAATTTATTTTCTACAGTTAGGAGTGTCATGCCTTCTCCAAAGACAGGTCTTCTGTGCTTCTCTTTAGTTCTACATAAGGCTTGTTTGCCTTCAGATTATCTATCGCTGCCTTCAGATCATCTATCGCCCCGTTCCATGCACTTTGCCTTCTCCATTTCATTCATATTTCATTATTCTCTCAAAAATTCTAATTCCCTTTAAGATATGACCAATTTTTTCTTATAACTCACTTTTCTTCTGTATGTGATTGTACTTTCTCATATCTTCCTCTTTTCCCAGATCGCTTTCTGCATTCAATTCTCCACCCCCACATCTCATAAAACTACTTTATTATTTTAGTAGTTGTCCATTCCATTTGTTTTGTCTTTGCTCTATTTCGACTATTCTATACCCAGGTCTCAATAGTAAAATATTTCAGTTTCAATTACAGGCACTGATAACAATTAAAAATAAATTTATTTTGTGGTTAGCGCAGTGCAGCAGTGTGACTAATGATGTTACAAGCTTTGTTTTATAAGTTAAATTTAAAAGCAATATCAATAGTTAAAAGAATTTTTTTTTAAGGTTTGTTTACAGTAGTTGATATTAGTAAAGTAGTTGAAAAGTTCTCTTTTGTTTATACAGTACAACTCCTTATGAGAGAACATTGTATACTGGGGTTGGATTTCCTGGTAGAATTGTATTAAACTATTTTCGTACCAAATAAAAAAAGAAGATAAGAAAATATAAAAAAAAAAATATAAAAGTGTATGCCACTGTAGACCCTTCCCCCCACCCCCATATTCTTGTTAGTAGGTCACCTTGCTTGTTGTAAATAGCATAGGTCCTTAGAAATGTCATGTGATTGTTTTCTGTTTTGTGATTTTTGTCCAACCAGCATTGAAGTGGGTGTGGCTCCCACCATAACAGATTACAAAATACAACAATATTCTTTAAGGTTTTTTTTTTTAGGCAATATGGTATACATCAACAATGGAAGTTTGAAATTCAAGAAAGTTGTCTATAATATTTACAATAAAATACTTCTCAACATGTATGAATGAATTTTTCTTGTTGCTGTTATAAAATGTTTGCTTTTGTGTGGCTTTTTTCATTCCATTCTTATCCAACAAGAAGTGACTCAATGCTACAGGAAGCATGCTCTGAAAATGTAATACACTACCCACTCGGCTTAGGAATGAAGTCATTGTTGGACAAAAAGTAACATTATAAAACTACATGTTTACATTAATGGCATTAGATCCTGTATGACTGGATAACTGTATACGACTTTTCTTTAATAAAATTTACATATTTAAATTTGACAACAAAAAATTCCACATAATAAATAATTTAGGGCCTACATAAATTATGCAGGTTTCATTGGACCAAAGAAGTTCGATAGTAGAACATATCCTTGTAATATGTTAATAATAATTCAGGTCTCAGATATTTACCAATATATAACTACATTTTTAATTCACTTATTAACTTATATAATATAAATATCTTTCAAAGATTATTAAAATATACAAAGAGCTGTACTTAAGAAATTGTCCGGTGGTGGTTTATTTTGTCCGGTGTGGCGTGTCATGTGCACTAAATATTCCATTCTGATTGGTTATTTGGTAACTTTTCACAGGCGCGCGAGCTTTAACCTCTGTTTCGATCTGTCGACGCGACGACGATACAAGCATGGCGAGAGAACAAATTTCGTGGGTTTGTGCTGTCATCATAACACTATTATTCTTGAACAGTAAGTTTCTGAGCCTATATTGTACTGTTAGCCAATACAAGGCCTACATTAATTACTTTTTAGTATGACACATGGTATGTTTTTTAGGAAAAATACAGCTAGGCCTAGGTAGGTTGGAAGGATTGGCTAGCTTAATTATTATACGATAGGACGTGGTGCGTACGGGTAGCCTAGGCAGGCCTAGATGACCTAGACTCGCGCGTAGGCCTACTGCACAGTCACTCAGTGTCAGGCCTTAAACTGTAGAACAGACTCTGAGACGACTCAGGCCAATTACATAGGGCCTAGCCAACGGCAATTTTATGCTCGAATCCTATTTTAAATTTTCAGGTAGTTTATGTGCAGACGAGAATCTGAATTTGAGAGATGAACCACTTCAGCTTGTCAAACCAGATATTGAACACAAACAGCTGATTTTAAATCATGATTTTGTGAAGGTAGGATTTTAAAAATGAGTTATCCATTGTCAATCAATCGATTTTAAATGTGGGTTGGTATAGTAATAGGTATTGATTATTGTTGCTATTATTATTAATATTACTATATTAGGCCTTATATTTTAAAATGTAATAACAAGCTTGTAATTTCTTCATTTTGTGAGAGACAATACATTCAGTCTTGAATCATTTACAATAAGGGAATCCATGTATCAGCTATTGCCCAGTGTTGAATGCTAGGAGCAGCAACAACTTCTATCACTCCCTCACTTGTTTAACAATGCCTTTATTTATATCCACACAGACATTGTATCAGATAGAAGGACCGGTAGCCGTTGCTGCCATTGTGGGCAAGTACCACTCTGGAAAATCCTTTCTTCTAAATCAACTGATGGGCAAACGTCAGGGTTTCGGATTCAATATCGGACCCTTCGTCAAACCAGAAACGATGGGCATATGGATGTGGGGAAAGGTAGGCTTCGGTTTACTGACAGCAGTCATCTGCATTTTTATTGTATAGTGATAAGATGTAATGCAGTTCTTGATAAAATGGTGAAAAATTGCAAAGATAATTATCATGCAAATAACAATTAAGGTGAAGATGACTCAAAAATATATAGTAATGAACACTATTAATAATATATATGTTAAAGTTTGCAGTACACCATGTACTGTAGTGTAGGTAGTTCTGAAAAGAACTGTTGTAGTTGAGAAAGTCTCGACGTTTCGATTGAGTTGCTTCAATCGTCTTCAGGAGAAATACTAACTAGAAAATACCAGTAGCTTGATGGTGTCATTTGTGTGGTTTTCCCACTGTAATCACCAATGAAAAATTGTCCACTACTTTATAGCTGTTGTTTTTCAGTTTTTAACAGTCATGCTGTTATGTGGTTTTCTCACTATTATTATCTTACTATAATTACAAGTATATTTAAATTACCAAATACTATCAGTATCATGCGTATTATAAATACAAAATACTGGGTACTGCGGTTCAGCAGGGCAGCTGTGGTACTGTAGTTTTTATCGCCAGCCGCATTAATGCTACTGTATATTTCGCGCTCTAAGTATTTTGTAGACCTGAGGACTGCAGTTTAGCTCCGAGATGATGCTGTAGTTTTTATCAAACATAAACAACTAACGAAAAACAGGCCGCCAAATCACAGATTGTCAGTGGTTTTAGACGTTTTTTTTTTACTACTCGCTCGACTAATACAATACGTTTCTAACAGTATCCAAAATTTGAAGGTTCGTTGAGCAATTTTCAAGTCTATAAGCAGACAGACAGAATTGGGCTTATGTAAATTTATAGTAAATTGTAAGTATTACTGTACACAACGTTTGATTAATCTCTATACATATCAGTATAGTTTAGTTTTGTTCCTCCTACTGATGCCAGTCCTATCCCAGAGGCAGTCTGCTAGCATCCAAATATGTGCTGGGTCCGACTGTTGAAGGAACTCCTTGACTGGGTTAACTTCTTAGCTTGTCTAATCACACCAATTGATCATGTGATATTATATAAAAATATATTAATTGTGATATTTAGGTGAAGACACTGGTCAGTCACTACTGGTTAATATAAATCGGCGTGTATTGACAAGTGAATACATTTTGTTTTTTTTTATGTAGCCACTACCAGTGACATTGTCCAGTGGTCAGAAAATATCATTAATATTTCTAGATACTGAAGGTGAGTAAAATTGATGTTTTTCAATTTGCTAGCCATAGTGCCATATCTAGGGGGTGTGCAGGGGATGCATGTCCCCCACCAAAAAAAGTTTGAGTCCCCCAGTCATTTCTCCATTGATAATGTCCATTGCAAAATAGTAGTTAAAAATCACCTTATTTTGTGAACTACCTCCTCTGGCTTATTCATCGAGCTATCCCACTACACTTCACCCTGTTAATTTGAAAAGGTTTTTTCCAAAGATCATTTGCAAAGATGATATAGAACGCCAAAAAATGGATTATAAATTCACATTTAGTAATTTTTTTTTTTTTAAATTTAAATATTCTATTTCAATATATTTTTTATATTTTTTGTCTTTGTTGTTGTTTTCCTTTTACAAAAATGATTTTTTTTTAATTTGTTTTTTTTAAGGATTTGCTGCTAACAATGTATCAGAACGTTATGATGCAAAGATCTTCGCTGTGGCAACTTTACTCAGCTCCTATCTTATCTACAACTCTGTGAAGATCATTGACCAGGCTGATATGGACTACTTGGAACTTCTGGCAAGAAGAACACAGGTACTTTTCTACCCTTGTTTTTTTCATCGTCAAAATGAAAAATGGAACATTTTTAAATCAAACTATTAAAAAAACTAACTATTCTTTATACACGCAAAACCAGAGCAAAGATGCTCATACACACTATTCAGTGTTACAGGCTTCAGCATTCCCTGTTTCCTTAACACGAGTGTCATGCTGATCTTACACAAATGCTCATTTACACAGACGTTGTACTGCAGTGGACACATTTTTCATAGCACATGTGTTGTGTAACATTTTGTCATTCGCGTATAAGGTAATATTTACCACTGGTTAAAATAGATAAGTTCTGTTTCCTAGAATAATTAATGACGGAAATCCTAAAACAAACAGCACAGGAATAATAATTTAAAAAACTTACCCTACCTGTCCTTTATTCCTGAATATTCTATTTTACATATGCGCATCACGGTCCATATGACAGAAATTTATCTGGCGTTTATAGTATGATGTCAAGAGCCGGAAAGATTTAATAATAATGATGGTGGTGATTTCCTTATTGATTAACGTTTGGGATGATTCATTTACATAGCAATGTGTATTAAATTGATAAATGTTAACATTAGAATCATCAATTAATTTCATATTTGTTTGTAATTCCAATTAAATAGTTAACTACACTGTTGGATGATTTCTATAATTACCAATCAACCTGCTCTATTTTCGTTTATTAATTCATAATTATGTTCATAATAAGTTTTGAATAAACATGTAGCAGTTTTAAATAATTTGTTAATTTAGAAATGTGTTTTTTCTTTACTCAAATTTCAGCTTTTTGCGCTTCGGTCTCAGATGTCACGTGCTAAATGGGCAAACGACTTTAATCATGATCTTTTGACTTTCCCTCCTCTAATGTGGGTTAGTATAATTTGAATTCATTTAATTGCAAACCTTCTAACTGAGCCTTCATTTACCAATATATGTTTGTTAAAAATGTAAATATTCTGTATTCTGATGTATTGATTGTCTGTCACACCACGGTACCACAATATTATGTGTTAACTATGTTAATGTATACTGCCTATGTACAAGAAATCTTCTATGAAATGAATGAATGAATTGATGATTAGAAGAATGAATGAATACTGGATGGGTGGACAGATGGATTCATTGATTGATTGAATAAATGGATGAATGAAAGTATAATGAATTAATGAATAAATTAAAGGGTGATTGAATAAATGTATGGTTGGCAGGGCTGTAACTAATGAAAACTAAGGGTGGGGATAGATATTTTGAGGGTGGTTGTGTAATAACATTGGTAAACTCTAGATAATACGAGTAGATTTTAAGGATGGAAAAGTGGGTTAATAAGGGTGGGTGGAAGGCGATGGAATTAGCTTTAGACTGGGTGGAAAACTTCAAGGCTGGGTGGCCCCCGCCCACTATAACTTCCCAGGGTTGGATGAAAGAATGATTCTGTGAGTGGATACGAAAAATGAAATGTGTAACTAGGTGGTTCAAGACTTTGTCCAAGCGATTGGTGATGACATGTCTCCAAAAGAGTGGCTTGAAGGTATGATGGACTCCTCGACTTGGGAAAGTGAAGACCATAGGATCAGTTTACTTGATGTCTTTGAATCTGTTAACTGCCACACACTCTTCTTTCCTGCAACAAAGAAAGATCTCTTACAAGATTTATCACAGGTTAGTCCAGCAACCACTGTTTTTATTTTATACTTCTTTTTTATTTCTATTATTACATTATTACAAAACTATTGAATTTGTTTTCATATGTATACTACAAAAAATCAAATGTAATACACTATTTAACACATTAATTATGGACAATTCTATATTTATGGATTTGTCATACGAAACTCTTCCAAAATATAAGCATGTGGGCCACCACAATTTCTAGAATTTTAGAAATATTCAACATTTTTACCATTATTTATTTTTTGTCTTCAATTATACCAATTTAACAATATTATCATCATCAAATTTATATTTATGTGGGAGAGGTTGACACAGCTGTTATGATTCTAGATCTCAACTTTGAGTTTAGATGTTCAAACTGTTGCTGCATCCTTGCAAGGCATTTTGCCAATGATTGCTATTCTCCAGGAGTATGTGGGTAACTCATTACTAGTACTGGACTTGGCAAATATGTACTGATTACTGGCAGAAATGTTGGTATAACCCCCCCCCCCCCCCAATGGAGCTGAGTATGTGTTTTTTGTAAAGCCCAGCATTATTTTTACATCTTGTTGGTCATGTAAGCATATCAAAAGACTTAATGTTAATTGATATTTTGTTATGTTATCTGTGTCAACAGGCAAGAGAGGATGATTTAACCATTGAATATAAGAACGAGCGAGATAGTCTTTTGCAGAAATTGAAAGACGGAATAATACCAAAGGGCAAAAATGATCGTCCAATGACAGGCCCAGAACTGGCTTCATTGATTGACATATTGGTGACAGCAGCTAACGAGGGCTCCCTTGCACAGGTAGGTGCATATCAGGTGTTGTTGACACTGGCATCTCTTTATAGTGAAGCTGCTACTAGTACATCTACTGTAGTATTTATGTCAACATAGATATTCGATTGATTGATTAATAAAAGTGTGCCTGACTTAATCCTTACACCTTATTTGACTTATTATAAAATAAAATTATTTATTAAACCTGCTGTTGAAGTATTTATGAGTACCATGCTAAATAATGAACTCTTTTGTTCAATTGACTAAATATTTTTTCCGGAATGTGCTACTGTTAATTTGACAATCATAATTTAATTTTTATGCATGTATACATAAAAGAAATGTATCCTAATTTAGGGTTATGTGTAGATGAACTGTATTTTGGAATTAATCAAGGTATATTAGAGTTGGATGAATTCTTTTATGCATTCTAATGGTCAATTTACAGGAACTCAACAGGAAGAAATTAATTAGAAAGTCAATTAGAACCAATTGACCAATGATACCCTTAAATCCCATAAAAAAAAAAAAAAGGTTGGTTGTAAATAAAAATCTCAATATAAAGGTTAGGATTTTTTTTAACTAATTAAAGTTAAAATGTAGTATATTTTCTCCATATTTTATTACAAACAGTATGTGTTTAAATATAGTAAATAAAAATCTCAATATAAAGGTCAGGAAGAAATTAATTAGAAAGTCAATTAGAACCAATTGACCAATGATACCCTTAAATCCCATAAAAAAAAAAAAAGGTTGGTTGTAAATAAAAATCTCAATATAAAGGTTAGGATTTTTTTTAACTAATTAAAGTTAAAATGTAGTATATTTTCTCCATATTTTATTACAAACAGTATATGTTTAAATATAGTAAATAAAAATCTCAATATAAAGGTCAGGAAGAAATTAATTAGAAAGTCAATTAGAACCAATTGACCAATGATACCCTTAAATCCCATAAAAAAAAAAAAGGTTGGTTGTAAATAAAAATCTCAATATAAAGGTTAGGATTTTTTTTAACTAATTAAAGTTAAAATGTAGTATATTTTCTCCATATTTTATTACAAACAGTATATGTTTAAATATAGTTAGTCTTAGTGCGGTTATGTAAATTGTGCATAGTTACCAACTTCTCGCATCATGCGGGATGATCCCGCTATTCAAAGTGTTGTTGGATGAAACATGCATTTTGCAGAAACACATGCATGATCATAAATTTGTCGCGCATTTAGCACAAGATTATGCATGATAATGAATTGTCACAAATTCAGGGGAAATTGTATTTAAAATTAGATGAAATTGGTGTTATTAAAAATATATAAACAGTCATGCAGTAACTTGAGTCATTAGAGAGCTTTTGTTTGAGAATCAATTTAACAAGAAATTTTCTTTTTCCCGTTTAAACGTTTGTGAAGGCCTACATAGTTCGGGTCTTTAAATTAGACATAGGCCTATTGTAGATTGAAACTTGAATTGCACGGAGCTTTATTAAAAATATTTTTGTTTATGTACCCAGTATTGTCAGCAAACACTCCCTGAAATCATTTTAAAAAGCTTAAAAATTCTCAGATCGTCGGTTCCCCCCTGGATCCCCCCCCCCCCATGTATAGTCACGCATTTCAAATCTCTCAGGTTGGTAACTATGATTGTGCTTTCAGTTTTTTTGACTTGTATGCACTTCAGCTTAAATATACGGTACATTAAACCAAAACACAGGAGTTTGACTCCAAAGTTGGAAGAAGTCATATCCAAGAGCTCTGTTAAAACGGCTTGTCTTAGCACATCTAGTAATACAGTAGTAAAAACATGCAGATTTATTGAATTTGCAGAAGATGGGTTTATTTTCCAGGAGATTCTTGTCTGGTGTGCGGGGGGGGGGGGGATGTCCCGATTTCCGGGAAACTACCATGAATTAGGACCCCTGCAAAGCTGGCCTTGCAATTGCCCAGTTTCGGTGAATCCAGACATGATTTCCGGTGTTTTCAATAAACTGGGGGCCTTTATCCAGACTGAAGCCAGCTTGAATGTTATTCAGCTTTGGACTTGAGAGGTGTTAACACACAATTAATATTATTATTACTACTAATATTTACACTTAGACATTTATTGCATTTTTGTTAATCTCATAAATTTTTTCAATCCACCAGGTCCCTAGTCGCTGGCATGGATTCATTCAAGACATGAAACAGTCGGCTGTACAGGACTGCTTCAAGTTTTATGACACTGACATGGAGGTGCTGCATGAGAAACACCATCACGGAGCGATCAATGAACAGGAACTTGAGCAGTGGCATCAGCAGGCTCATAGAAAGACGTTGAAGCTTCTGCAACAAGTTCTTTTTGGGTGAGTCTTTGAAAATTCTGAATTCTGTGTAATCACACCAGTTTCCACCAGGGCTCGCAGAATTTTGTAAGATTTGGTTGCCCTTCCGGCAAGCTAGTCTTAGGAATTGGTTTGCCCTCACAATTTCTACTTGCCCCTGAATTAAAGTCTCATTTTATTATTCAATGGTTATTATGGTTGAGAATTATTTACAAAACAAAGTGGCTTCTACAGAAGTGATCGGTATCAGGTGTAATTTTTTTTATTACAAGCAAGTTTTTTGTAATATAAATCCTACCGCATACATTTAGCGGCCAGCTAGTTCAGTTGTGTCAATTTAACGAAGAAGTGTAGTTTTTAAGACTACTGATTGCAGAAAAAACGGGCAGTCACACCGAGTGAATGCATACTAGGGTCATGTCATTGCAAAACTAAAAATACTTGCAATAACGATTATCACTTTTCTATACTTTCACCTCTGTCCCGCAGATATCTTAAAGATCTTATTTTTCTATTTAAATGTATGCATTCCATTTGTGATTGTAATTTAGTTTCTTGTTTTGGCCTCCGTGTTCCTGTTCGTAATTTAAGAAATAACAATGTTTTTAATATTCCTTTTAGTAGAGTTAATGTTTTAAAAAAAGGGTTTATTAGTAGATTAAGTATATCTTATAATAACTTAGTTCAGGCCTATCCTAATATTGATATTTTTAATTTTGACTTGCCTACTTTTCGTCGTACTGTCTTGGATGTGATTAGTTAAGTGTTTTCTGTATCCTGTCTTGTGTACCATTCTGTATGTGGCGGATTTGTGTCTGCTGTTGATTTGGTTAATAAATAAATAAAAAAATTGTGTAGGTAATTAAATGCTCCCTATTATATTTTTAAACAACAAACACTACTTTCTATAAAATTACATTAACATGTGCATCATATTTCTCCAATTTATATTTTGTTTTATTCTGGGATCAAAAAAATAAAGTTATACAGCAGCATTTGGTATTGTAAAAAATCGTTAATAAGCATTTTGTTGATATGCTGCATAAAACCACAAATGTATAAAAACCTAAAATACTCGCATACAGTAACTCTCGTCTTGGATCACTTCCTGTGAACTGTCGCCATGGCCCCTGCCCATGGAATTTTTGTCAAAGGATGGAATATCTTGTCTGCTGTCAGGAAGTGATCTCTGCACTGAATTTTTTGCTCAAATGTGAGACTAAGATTAGTTTCTTGTCCAGGTCTATGGAATTGACAGAGTGCATGTTGTGCATGCTTTTATGTCTTCATATTTTATATGATATAACTTTAAAAGCTGGAAATAATACAAACATGGCATAATATCCATCATATACACTCTAAATCAGGGGGCAGTCATCTGTTTTCTCTTTAACAACTCCCTGCCTAACATATACTACTGTGTAATATTAACATAATTAAGAGATAACTATAGTCAACAGTGGATGTTAGTTGAACTCTCTTAAAATTTGATTAGAGATACTAATTGATTTGAACGAATTACTGAATTGGGCATATCCTACTAGACTTTGTTTGGTGAAATCAACATGTAAATTTAAAAACCAGTGGATATGATTAATTCATAAGCAATTATGCCTAGCTTATCTAATGCAACATTTTGCCTTTTTACCAATTTCTCTAAATGCCTTGATTTCCATGACGATTTTTGCAGTATTAACATTTTTTGTATTAATAGTAATTCTTAAACTGCCTCAAAAATTTATGAGACTAGAGAAATTCTAATGAGCCTAATCTCGCAGATTGAAAACAACCAAGTATATTGCTGCACCATTCTTTTGAATTCAATTTTCAAAAGAAAAGGGCAAAGTCACAGAAATTTAATTATTGCCCCTCGTATTCAGGCAAGGCTCAAGAAAGTAATGTACTCAAATATGATGGATGATTCCATTGTTTTCTTGAGGGTATGCTGCAGCTTCACCCATCATACATTGTTCTAGTTGGTAACATGGCTGCTACAGAATTTGCATGCAGAAATCGTGAGATTTCCTCTTTATTTTTGATGTCAAAGTTGAAAAGTAATCATTTTTACGAGATGGCACCCTACCCTGCGTTAGAGAATTTGCACGCATAAATCACAGAGAATGTAGGGTGGAGGTATAGGCTTCACTCTATTGAGTTACTGCTCTAGTTATATATGCTGTAGTTGTATATTGATTTTAATGTATATAATTGTTATAATTATTATTTTAGTAGCTGTTATGACAATTTGATATGCCTGGAATCACTAGTGTAACATGCATGAAGCTATGGATATAGCTTGGGTCCATTGGGGAGATATTTATATGAGGTGATATATGTCAATATTATTAATGTTACAATATCATTATCATTATTAATTACTACTACTATTGTAAAAATATATGTAAACATCATATGGACTGTACATATGAGTGAAAATGATTATTATTATGATTATTATAGTTTGTTGTTAGTATTATTTAATTTATTTATTAACTAATGCTTTTTAATGAATATGGTATATACTTCTTTAGATTGGAAACTATATTTGAAGAATCTTCAAAAGAAATGAATGTAACGATACAGGAACACTTTGAGAAGACATACGAAATGAATGAAAAGAAAATCAAGCTACGTTGTGGAGAAATACAACACAGACAAGAGGTTAGCTAGGATGTTATTCATGAAAAAAATTTGATCACATGAAGGTGATTGGATAGTTGTATTGTTGGAAAATATTTAAATAGATTCAAATAAACTCAAAAATATATCCAAACCGGTTCAATGATTGTTACATTATATATATAACATATAATATTGAGAGTGATGTTGATGAAAACTGGTGATAACGACTGTGTGTGCACTGAAGCATGGAGTCATTGGTGTTCCTGGTTCTATTCTATCAAGCTGTTTCCCCTACGAAATATAGTTTAGGCGAGACTTTTTTTATAACTTGTTTTACAATCTTATTTTTATAAAGATCATTAGAGGAAGGTGGAAAAAAAAAACCAAAATTTTGTTTTCTTATATAGCATATGGTTTTGCCAAAAATATCCAGATGGAAGAGAAATAATAATAAAAATAATGGTATTGGAATGAAACAGAATATCAATGGGATGGTTAAAATGCTTTAAATTTATGTAATTAGGAAGAAATATACATATCTTATTTTTGGAGATTTCAAGGCTGCGGAGGGTGTAATAAAAATAAAGAAGAAATTATTTGTTTTTGAAATTTTCATTTTTTTGTGGCGGTGGGTGCACTAATTGACCAGAAATAAAACTTTGTTTTTATTCAAAATCATCATTAGTGGTGGTATCTAAACAAGGATGATAAAAAGTCTGCTTTAAGTGGAACATCTTTTGATAGAGATGTATAAGTTCTTGGTCATGTGTACTTCATGGACCCATTTCTTTTGGAGTACTGCTCAATTCAACACTAGGTGTGGTGCTACACTAGTTTCCGTGGGTCACCGGGGGCCAGCCTGAATTTCCTAGTTACTCAACAAGGAATATTAATTGAGTTAATTTATTTGTCCTAGCTGTCTGTTGAAGAAGCTTTGGCCCAGCTTTCACTACCTGTGCTGACTTCGCAGATGATGAGCACTTACAATGAAGCACTAGCTGGCTGTATTACAGGATATGCTGAACTTTTGGAACCACTGAAGGAAACGACTGCCTACAGGAAACACCTTAACCAACTCAAGGTGACAAATGCTAGTCTGGTATACTTGAATGACCAAATGTGAACTCTATTTAATTCTGCCACTGAATAATGCTACTGCCATTGAATGATAATAGTGTAGTTCCCTTGACTATAAGCCCACGCCCAACTTTACATTCAATTTCATATACCAGTGTTTCCCCAGCAAAAGCCCAGAGAAAGTTTAAAGCGAGAAGCTCAGTTGACTTTAAGATTGGTCTTGCATCGAATATGAAGTGTTGAAATTGCCTTTTGATATATAATTAAAAGGATATGCTATCAGTTTTAGTAATGATCATCATTTTTTTGTGTGTGAAAAAAGAAATATTTACAGGTACTACTCACCAAATCAAAATCACCATTAGTATTTTCTGCTTTTCTCAAAATGCAGAAATATGTTTGTTAAAGTCAATATATTTAAATATAGGAAATGAGTTTGACTGTGTGTCTCTAAAATACACTTACACAGTAGGCTAGTAAAATGTTTCCAATTTGGTTTACCTTCAGGCTTCTGCGGAAAATATGAAGAATTCCTATCTTTTCAAGAATTCAAAGGCAATAGAAGCTATGTTTGAAAAAGCCAGTGAACTTTCCAGTGGTAAGTAGACTGCACATTTTGTAACGACTAAAAATACATCACTTGTACAAGTATACATACTGTATTCATGGATTTCAATAAAATGGTAAAATATGGAATTTACCTAATAATAGTAGGAACTGTACCACACTTGTGCAGTGCATTTCCTTTTTTCTGGCAGTTCCTGCGATGCTCATATACTAGTAATAACTTTTTTTTTATTTGTTTATTTCAATGAACATAGTAAATATGGATCTACAAATTAACATAATGCTTCACTGGACTATAAAATTGAATGCTGCCCTCATATGGTAGCATTTAGAAAGTCTTCTAAATTGAATTTTTTTTTGCATGTAAAATTAGAAACTGCGATTTTATTTATTTGAGATTTTTTTTTATTATTAATGTTGCAAAAAAAATTAAAGATTTGTGAAATGATGTATATAGTTTGTTGAAAGTATTTTCACCACCCTAAAACCAAAATGGATGAGTCCACTTTTTATGCTGTAATGTAAGTACCATACCAGTCGCTTATGTTTTTCCAGAACTGATGATATGGCCAGGGAATTAGCTGAAAGCACAATGATTGTAATTTAATAAGGGAGGAGTTGTCACTAAACACTTGGTACTATCATGTCTTATGCAAGGATTAAATAAACCTGCATCCTTGATTCTAATGGACAGTATGTACTTGTAGCCTTAATGGATAGACTATAGTGTTTTATACCTCCATGGTCGGACTTAATTTTCTTTTATATTCTCTATTTGAGAAAATCATTTGTCCTTAATACTACAGTATGTTAAACCGGGGAGGTGCTAATATCTCTTCCTGGTTAAATCATGCTGATACAATATCAATGATACTTATTAATAATACTGTAATAATAATAATAATATTTATTCAGCAAAGTAAAAAGTGTACATAAATATTCTTGCCAGGAGTAAGTAATAGGCATAAGCCTCAACAGTAAACTGCTCTTACTCCATCATCAAAAACAAATACAATGACAATACAATATAAATATATACAAAAAGTAAATTCAAAATAAATTGATTTAACTATAACAAAATGGAAAACAGAGATAATTAATAGTTGTTATTATTAATATTTTGAGATCAAGTGTTTTGTGAGCTGGGCTTTAAAGTCCGAAATGGATGTACATTGTTTAATTTCATTAGGAAGTTGTTCCCATAATCTAGGAAAAATAACAAAATAACTTTCCAATGTATTAATCGCCCTTCACACCTTTCACTTGATCTCACAAGATTATTAAATGACAATGGACATTGGCCATGCATTATTTTAAAACCTAACGTTAGTCGATATACTTTAAAAATATCCTCCATGCTTAAAATATTCAAAATCCTTAATCTATATAAATATGACACGCCCCAATTTCCTTCCTTTCTGTACATAATTATTCTAGTTGCCTTTTTTTTTGTACCCTTTCTCGTCTATAAATATTTGAAATTTCAGTAGGTGCCCACATGCAGCAACAGTACGTCATAACCGGTAATATTAAAGTTTTATAAAGATTGAGCATAGCCATCCATTAATTCTTTAACTGCTACTACTGCATAGTTGCTTAACCCATCTATAGCAGACAATGTCATTGCATTAAATAGCAAATATAGCATATCGTACAAAATAGTACTACAATGTGCTACAGGCATATTAAATGCTATATATGAAGTGGGTGCTTCTTAATTGCTGGTTGTAGGTAAAAATGGCCCCGGAAAAAATGGCCCTGGAAACGTACACCCTGACGGATAATCTCCATTGCACAATTTGCTTGGCTTAACTAAGGCTACGGTCACACTAGCGTCTCAAGCCTGGCTTGACTCAACACAGGTGAGATTTCAAGCCAGGCTTGAAATTCTGGGTCGGTCACACTAGTTGGATTGACCTCCAAATTATGAAAGTCGAAACAGCAGAGCCGTAAAGAAAGAGTTTGGCCAACTCTGTTTCACGGGATTCAATATACGCGCGTGTGATTGGGTGGATCACAATCAAAGATTGTACACCAGACGTGCCCGAACCACTCTTCTTCAACTGATCTTTTATCAGATTGTATTAAGCTCGCAATGCCTTCACTTTTGTTTGAATTTGGGCTGTCGTTATCTTCTCATGTCCGAGACTGGCTAATCTGTCAGCAAGCACGCCAAAAATTCCAGTTTTGTTGTTTGTTTTTTTACTTTCTATCTGGTCTCTCAGCTCGGGTTGGCCCCACAAATCTACCAGGTCAGCAGTTTAAAATTTAAAATTAAAATTTTAATTAACTTTTATGAAAAGTAATGATTGCGTCTTGATTGAACACACATGAAGAACTCGCGGGTTTTTTATTCAAGAACTTCTAAACGCAACGGCGTCATCGACTGTGATTGGTCGACACCCGACGAGGAAATGTCAATCTCGGTCACACCAGGGTCAATCCAGGGTCAATATGGGTGCTGAGACGGGATCAAGATAGGTAGATTAAGATCGAGGTCACACCAGGCGCGAGTCGGTGCAGATGCGGTCACATTATGAAAATCTCACCCGCGGTGAGTCAAGCCAGACTTGAAAACTCTAGCGTGACCGTAGCCTAAGTATGGCTAAATAACTTCACCAAGAGAAATGTTTTTCCCGGCTGTCCGCACTGGATTTATATTGGTAAAACTTACAAGGACGCTTTGTTAGTTTAGTCAGTATAAATCCAGTGTAAAAACTATAAAGCCATCATTTGCTGTATGTAAAGGACCAAAGAAATCCATTAAAGGGATGTTTTGCTAGTTTAACCTATATAAAACCAGTGTAATTCCAAAATAAATCTAGTATAATTCCAATGTAAATTCAATATAAATCCACTGTAAATCCAAAAAGCAGTTTTCCACAGTTTCAGCACATTCCATTAGAACAAGTGCTGATTCCAAAGGGGCTTGAAGTAATATATATTTTAGACATTTTTTTAGTTAGGCCTGTATTGTACATATTTTAACCCCACAAGTTGAAAAAAACTATTGATTTTTTCAAATGTGTAAAAAAATCCATATTTTTGCAAATGTATTTTTTTTTTTTGGGGGGGGGGAGTGTTTTTTTCTCTCTTATTATGGATGCATTTGTAAGAAATTGAATTTACAGCTTTTTTTATTGTTAAATTGTGAATGTTTCAACTTGTTCTTTTTTATTTGTATATGTTGTATATTGTAGTCATTTTATAGAGCCATGCATATCAGTTGGTCTCTGGGTTCAGCTTCAATGGCCACCCTCTTGAAAAATATTTCAAATAAAATGAATATAGTATCTGTTAAATTGATTTGTTCAATTGGACTAAAAAAAATTCAAATTCAAACATAGCAGGAAAGATAATTATGCAATTTGTACTTTCTACCAGGTCAATGCCATCAGACAATGCAAAACAAATGGTGTTAACAGGTTCTGATAATTTCCACCACCAGAGCCTATTAAAAAAATCAAACAAGTTGTTCCTTTCATCTATTTTTTGCCACCCCTTTTTTCCTTTAAAAAAAAGAAAACATTTATGCAGAAAAATTACCAGGATCTGTTGGTCTTGAAAACCTAGATATTTGAAAACAAGACTTACAAGTTACAAATTTCTTTATTTTCACTTAGTTCTTGGTCTCTGGTTTTGTAGTCCATACTTTAATAAGGAAATTAAAAATAAGTATAAACAGATTTTTTCTTTGAGATAAAAAAGTAAATAAAGACCGAGCCAGGAACACAAGAGAAACCAAGATCTGGTATAAAAAAATCTTGGTTGTAGGGTGTATTTTAGGTCTTCAAACCTTCCCTAGGTATGCGACTATGGGTGAGTTGCACCCACAGACTACCCCTGTAAAAAACAAAAACATAAAAAAAAAATTTTCCAGGAAAATCATGTCTTAAGATATTAATACAAATTGGGTTCAGAAGTTTGCAGACATATTTGTCCTTTCCCAACTATTATCATCCACCTCATTTAACCTTGAATTCTGTAAAAATCATTAGATAAAAAAAATGTGTAAAACATAACTGGGCTATTAGGCTATACAGGAACCTTGTTGAAGCACCCAAATTCACATTTAGCAGACTAATAGGAAGACAAATTATCACAAGGGCACTATTGATGTTTTTGAAAAAAAAAAGTTGATGGTTATTTTAGGCTGTGTTCACACACACGGCGTAAGAC